>NW_028250541.1:0-81886 GCF_964263255.1 Lissotriton vulgaris | reverse complement strand
ATATATATCGCAGGCAAAACTCCAACCACTTCCACCAAAGCCTCGGCGGCGAAGAAGGAGAAGCGAACCACTTCTTTGTTAGGCAAGATGTTATTTTATTTCAACCTTCAGCAGCAACCAACAGATGACGCGTTTCGGGCTCAGGCGCCCTTGATCACATATATATATATGTACAGTTTTTTGCTGCTCAGTTTGCCTTAAAAAATTCTACTTTGCCTTATTGAGGATTCGTTTGGTCGTCTGTTCTGGCTCGGTTCCTGGAGCTGGGTAGCAGTTTGACTGTTCGTGTATATATATACTCCGTGGTGATATGAGATGAATTGCGCCATGCACCCGGACTCATCACTACCAGTTTGCCTGCAAGGTGCACCGTTATTATTATTATTTTTGTATACATTAAGAGAGGATGTGCATGCTGATTTAATGCAATGTCCCCGTAACAGTTTAACATTTTGAACATTGTGAATTTCATTCTCATGTGGGACGAACGTGCCAGTCATGCCTGCAAGGTGCACCGTAATCAATATTTATGTTTACGTTAAGAGAGGATGTGCATGCTGATTTAATGCAATGTCCCTGTAACAGTTTAACATTTTGAACACTTTGAATTTCATTCTCATGTGGGATGAACGTGCCAGTTTTTCATGTTGCATTGCCAAGAATTCATGTAATGGTGATTTTCCCACGAGTCTTTTTTCTATGTTCACTGAAGGTCATGTGACCATACTTAAACAATCGAATCACTTACACTCACGCTCGTGATCAAGAGGTTGTACCTCGAAACGCGTTGGGTAGGAGCTGAACATTAAAGCTCGTTAAAACTGCAAAGCTGGCCTGGACATTCCTTCTTTACCGATTGGGATCGATTTCTGGATTTCTGGGGAGTCGCTACCCCGTCCAGGCCCTCCGCTGCAAGGGGCAGGGGTTCAGAGCAGAAACTTTCTTTGGATATATATATATATATATATATATATATAATATATATATATATATATATATATATATATATATATATATATATATATATATATATATCTTCACACGCTGGTTCCTGCTTTCCCAGCCACTTCGAGCGCTCGATGTGGGTGCGTTACCCTACGGCGGAACCTCGCCGTTCAATATAGCACACTCCTCCGTTTTTGGCGAAAGAATTGGGCACACACTCGCTGCCTTCCACAATTGTTTTATTCAATCTTTAACAGCTTGGAAACAAACAAAGATCTACGCGTTTCAGTGCTCCTGGCACCTTGCTCACGATCACTTGTTTACATTTTTTTACTTCTTTTAAAGTAACCAATGACATGGATGTTACCTCACATCCTGTTTTACTCTAGGCATTGTGGTTATTGTAGTTTTTCATAAAAAAAGAGTCTATTTGGTGAAGTTGGGTCCGCTAGTTCAGTGCTTGTTACTATTGATAGTTTTAGATATTCATTGCATCATGAATATTTCATTTTGAACCATGTTCTTATTGTTTATATCCCGTCAATTAAAAGATACGAGATACTATGAAAGACTTAGAACAAATCCAACTCAAGAAATAAAGACCAAGGTAGATGAAAAATTGAGACAATGGAAATTAAATAATCTCATTGACAGCGATGAAGAAAAATATCTCACAACCAGCTACCCAATCACGGCAACAATATACTTCCTTCCTAAGGTACATAAGGACCGCAACAAACCACCAGGCAGACCGATATTATCGGCAAAGGGCTCTTTGCTTGAACCAATCTCAAACTACATAGATTACTTTCTCAAACCCCATGTAACAGAACTGAGCTCATATATACAGGACACCAATGACTTGTTGAGACGACTAGAAAATATCCCATGGCAAGAAAGCTATCAACTAATATCTATGGATGTTGTATCATTGTATACAAATATACAAAATAACCTGGGTCTTAAAGCTTGCAATTATTTCCTACAACAAAGAGACATCATGTACAAAAATCATAATCAAATGTTGTTAGACATGATGGAATTATGCCTATCACAAAACATCTTCCTGTTCGGTGAAGAAATATACAGACAATGCAGCGGAACCGCAATGGGTTTTTCATTTAGTCCCAATTACGCCTGCCTCACGATGGGGTACTGGGAAAAGGAAATAGCTTGGGCGCCAGAATTTGACAAATTCACAAGTAAGGTGATGTGTTGGATAAGGTTCATAGACGACCTGCTGATTATTTGGGAAGGAACTAAAGATGAATTCCAGGAGTACTTCAACATCATCAACACAAGAACGGCCGGATTATCCTTCACTTACGAGATCAGCAACACTGAAATCACCTTTCTGGACACTCGTATCTATGTCAAGAAAAACCATATCCACACGACGCTTCACAGAAAAGCAACAGCTACCAATGCTACATTGGAAGCAACGAGTTGCCACCAAGCATCCCTTATCTCCAGTATACCCTATGGAGAGTTCCTCCGAATCAGGAGGATATGCAGTGAAGACACAGAATGGCAGGAACACAGCACCAAAGCAAAACAAAGGTTTAAAAATCGTCAATACAATTGGGGAAATATTGAAAAGTGCTGGCAAAAGGCAAACGCAAAAACAAGACAGGAGTGTCTGACAAAATCAACTGAAAAAGAAAAATGTACACGAGAACCAATCCGACTAATCATGGATTACTCAGAAAACAGTAAAGAACTCGTAAAAATAATGAGAAAAAATTGGAAAATACTCCATCTTGATGATACAGTAGGAAAAATAGTGGGCTCACATCCGGAGGTGTCCTATAGAAGAGCCCCAAATCTGAAAGATCAACTGATTCACAGCCATTGCAGCACAAGCAAAAAGAAAGAATGGTTGAAAACCACAGGCTTTGTAAAATGCTATAACTGTAAAATGTGCCAAATTGCCAAACCCACCAAAGAAATACCGCTACCTGACAACAAAAAATGGCAGATAAAACAACTAATCACTTGCACGACAGATTTCACGGTCTATGGCGTAGTATGCCCATGCCCCCTGATGTATATAGGAAGCACCAAGGGAGAGCTCAAAAAGCGGATAATGGAACATGCAAGAGCCACGACACACAAGGACAGAGCAAATGCGGTGGCAAAACACATGGAGCAGAAGCACAATGCTGATTGGCAAAAACTAAAATTCTTCGGGATAGAGACCATACCGAAGAACATACGGGGAGGAGATCGTGAAAAAATCATGCGCAAAAAAGAATCGCGACACATCCTAAATTTCAGAACCTTACACCCACACGGCCTGAACCAATCGGAAGAGCTGTACATCCACCTCGTGTAAGAAATCATAAGGAGCTGGTGAAGAGCCAAGAGAGATGAGCGATACATGACACATGCATGGAAGGACAGGAGAACAACAAAATGAACTACAGGGTCAGAAAACATGCAATGATCTCTGATAAACTGGCAGCTAGTCAAGTAATCCCACTGGAGGGATATAAACAATAAGAACATGGTTCAAAATGAAATATTCATGATGCAATGAATATCTAAAACTATCAATAGTAACAAGCACTGAACTAGCGGACCCAACTTCACCAAATAGACTCTTTTTTTATGAAAAACTACAATAACCACAATGCCTAGAGTAAAACAGGATGTGAGGTAACATCCATGTCATTGGTTACTTTAAAAGAAGTAAAAAAATGTAAACAAGTGATCGTGAGCAAGGTGCCAGGAGCACTGAAACGCGTAGATCTTTGTTTGTTTCCAAGCTGTTAAAGATTGAATAAAACAATTGTGGAAGGCAGCGAGTGTGCGCCCAATTCTTTCGCCAAAAACGGAGGAGTGTGCTATATATATATATATATATATATATATATATATATATATATATATATATATATATATATATATATATATATATATATATTTAAAACCAAAGTTTTTCCGGAGCGCTGCAGCCTGCCACAGCTTCCCCCAGGAACACAGATGCACGGACCAAAGGTTTGCGGTGCTTCAAATATTTATTCGCTTGCCTGGCTTCGTAACGTTTCGGCACACAGGTGCCTTGCTCACATGACAGCAAATAATTGTGAGGGTGTCATTTTTAAAGTGCAATACTGTGTTCTGATTGGGCTCACTTGCATAGAGATAGTAAACAGACTAAATGTAATTATAAATCCACGTCAAAAACATTTTGCATTTCATTGCAACAATATTGGTAAAATACCCATTGGATCCTAATAAGAACATATATATATATATATATATATATATATATATATATATATATATATATATATATATATATATATATATATATATATATATATATATATATATATATATATATATATATATATCTTTCATTAAACGCTACATCTAAATTTATATACATATATTTACATATCTCCAATTGCCATTTGATTGGGCAGACCCATCAGTACACGGTTTCAATATGTAAAAAAACGAATAAGTGCAATATTGTGTTAAAAAAAAGTGCAATGTGCTTAAAATCACCACAACAAAATACATCAGACCCACAATTCTAATATTTCTGACTGAGCCCAGTCAATATACCAGAATAGACACTAAACTCAAGTTAAATTAGACTTGGTTCAGTTTACCTTTTAAAAAAGATCATCATCAACTAAACATTAATGAAATTGAAATATATGGACGTGTATATCTTACAGTTAAACAAAGACAAAATTAGAGATATATATATATATATATACAAAACTACAGGAAAAGAGCTTATTTTGGAGGTTTCATCATTTTCTTGATTGTACTTATGCATAGAATACATAGAAATTCAATTTATTCAGCATACATTGTTCTTCCCTTGCATAGCACCATGGGGACTCCTGTTGTTATAATGTCACGGAGAAATCATATCATGATCACCCAAACCTCCCTTTCTTTTTCGATCAGAATTGTCAATTTGAGTAACTGTATTTTGTACGTTCTGATGGAAAAACAGAGACAGAATACCTATTAAATATATGCCTATGTATCTGGCACCATTGTACCCATCCAACAACTTTTACTATAAATCATAAGTAAGAACCATGTCAAACTGCATTTACATTAAAATATCAAATATTCCTATACATATTCCATTCAAGTTAATGCTTAAAAACATAAATATAACAGATTGGCTCAAGAGTAGTATTTGGCTCATTGCCTGGGCGTTGTTTTAATCTACTCACTAGGTGTTATCTAATATCCTCTGATTATTAATGTAGACAAGTATATAGATCCTCTGTAACATTAAGACCATTGGGCTGTTTGCTATTCAGTTGAAGAATGTATTTTGTCTCCAGTTTCCTGACATTGGCCTCTCTGTCACCGCCTCTCCTACTAGGCATTATTGAATCCACCACAAAGTATTTTAGGTCATTATTGTTACTATTGTGGTGGGTCCTGAAATGACGTGTTACAGGATAAGTATTGTCCTGTGATGTTACTGCTCTTAAGTGCTGGAGGATTCTTTTGTGGACAGGAAGCTTAGTACTCCCTACATACTGAAGTGGGCAGGAGCATTCAAGTACATATACCGCAAATTCGGTTTTACATGTTAAAGTTTTGGTAAATTTGTGCTCTCTGCCTCCAAATCCATCCTGATAACTTGTACGGTTCACCCCATGTGTGCATGCCTTGCATGTTTTACATTTGTGAAAACCACCTCTGGTGTGGTACCATGCTGTGTTAGTTAACACTTCAGGACATGTCACCACCACTCTGTCCCTCATGTTTGGTGCTCTGCTGTACGTTATAGATGGCCTTTTGGGCAATGTATGTCCTATAACATTATCCTTCAGTAATATGGGCCAGCTCTTATTGATAATTTTTCTAACATCCCTATGCTGGGATGAGAAGCCTGTTATTATTCTGAAAGAGTTAGACTAAGGTTTGGGTAAGGAGATAGTATTTTCTGTATTGCCTGTACTGATGATGGCGGGGCTGTGCTTGACTAATAAGTCCTGACGATCCAGATCCCTAGTTTTGTGAATTGCTTCATTAATGATTTTCTGAGAATACCCGCGTTCTAGAAATCTTTTCGCACTGGCACTTTGTGCTTCAACTAGATCTTTTTCATTACTGCACAATCTGCGAAGTCGCAGCATTTCTCCGTATGGTATACTCATGATGAGGTGCTGGGGGTGTGAGCTGCTCGCATGCAGTGTTGTATTGCCTGCTGTTTGTTTGCGAAACAACTTGGTTTCCAATTTGTTATTTTGAATATATACCAAGGTATCTAAAAATGGTACCTGTTGCTGGCTCAATTCCCCTGTAAAGTGTATATTGAGCCTGTTATCATTCAATTGGTCGATGAAACTCAAAGCTTCCTCCCTGCTTCCCCTCCACACCATGAATAAATCATCAATAAACCTGTGCCAGCTGATGACATGATCTATATATATATATATACGCGGAAACTCCAAACACCACTTCCGAGTCAGACAGGAGTCAGATCGGCGAGGAAACATAGGAGACGGACCACCAAATGCGCTTCACAGGTTCTTTATTGCAAGATAGTCGGTAGGCAAGAGGGCACTACGCGTTTCGGGCTTGAAAAGCCCTTGTTCACATGCAAGTAAGCCAGTTAGAATTTTTTAATTTTATAATGCAGTGCACACCCAATCAGCCCGCCCGGTCACATGATGTCAGAATGTCAAAGAAATGAAAGACATACTACTCCTATCTGTGGGAGTGTAGTGCTACATACAGACTTTTTACATTTAGCAGATAGTGTGTATATCAAATAAACGATCATTCTAGATACAGTGAAATACGACACTATGCAATAATTGTGCAATATCGTCCCACAAGTATTATTTGTGACAATTTCATGAACTCAATTCCAGGATAAATCCGTTAAAAAAAAAACGTACATTTCACACCTGTTGTATTAAAAGTGACTGGAGGATCTAAGGCTGATTCATAAGTGCAAATATATACAAATTAGACTGGTTCCAAGCCTGCGTCAAGTGGAGTATATTAAAGTGCATAAGGGAATGAGGGAAATGGGGATAAAGTGCTAAACCTACATATTGCAAAGTACCCTGTGTATTTAATGCATGAAAGCAAACGGTTAGAGATAGGACACTGTCCTTCTATATATCTCTTAAAACACTGTAAAAACATTTGATACTGACGTAAGACTACAATATGTAAAATTCCTTATAGCTAAAAACGCCCAGTGTAAAAAAAGTACTAATAAATATCATACAAAATTTGATAAAAGGTGTATACAAAATATTAAATAACAATCAATGTATATTTACAAAATTGGAGAAGGTAAGGAGTTAAGTCTATCGATGGAAAAATGGCCAACAAGGAACTTGACTGGCCAAGCAAATGGCTGACAAGACAAGTACTGTCTCTGGTCACCTAGAAAATAATATTTGGCCCACTAGATAACAGGGAACCTGACTATCTAGAGGGATAGACACCAAGATTCAATAAGTATTCTGGAAACTCAGTATTAAAGAATGAAAGCATATCACAAGAAATGACGGAGATCCTCTGTAATGTTGAGCCCATTCAGCCATTTGCTGTCAAATTCGAGGATCATTCGTGACTCTAATTGCCGGAGTTTGAGCTCACGATTGCCACCTCGCCTTGGTTTGGGGACTGAGGCTAATACATAGTATTATAAGCAATTGATATCTTTGTTGTGTGAGCTCAAAAAGTGGCGTGCCACCGGATATGCAGGATCTGAGTGTAAAATGGCCCGAATATGCTGTAAAATTCTGACATGTACTAACGGTTTGGTACTGCCAACATAATTGAGGCCACAAGTACATGACAGTACATATACTGCATATTCCGTTTTGCAGGTATGCTGGCCTTTAATTGGAATCTCAGTGTTGCTGAAGGGGGTTTTATAGTGTGTCTTGTTAATTCCGAAATTACATGCTCTACAGGTAGAGCATTTCCGGAATCCCTCCTTGATTAGCCAGTTTAGTTTACATTTGAGCTCAGGACTACTCTGATCGAGCACAGCACCCATACTCAGTGCTCGACGAAAGGTGACCAGGGGTTTATCAGGAAGCATATTACCCAGTACACCATCAGTTAGTATTGTGGGCCAATGGTGGTTGATTATTTGCCTTATCCTGTTTTGTTGGCTACTGTAATTAGTGATAAATCTGGGACATTCCTGTTTGGTGATATCTAATGTCTCAACCGGTAATTCAGTATTCTCAGGAGCTTGACTTAGCAGACTGGCCCGTGTTCTGCCCTGGGATTTTGCTAACGCTTGGTTAAACATTTTTTCTGTGTACCCTCGGGCTTTCATGCGGCTACGCAGGTCATTAACACATATCTCAAAGTCAGTAGCAGTACTACATATTCTTTTCAACCTGAGAATTTCTCCATAGGGAATACTTTTGATCGTGTGCCTGGGATGTAAACTAGAGGCATGGAGGGTAGTGTTACCCGCAGTGCTTTTACGATGGAGAGTTGTCTGCACCCTGCTATGATCATCAATATACACAGTGACATCCAAAAATTCCGCTTGTTTGGTACTTATTTTAGAAGTGAATCTAAGGTTAAATGGATTGTCATTAATTGCATCAATAAAAGCACAGGCTTCTGTTTCATCACCTTGCCAAACTATAAAAATATCATCAATATAGCGAAGGTATCGAACAATTTTTTCTCTCACCCACACTTGATGCGTAACGTTGAGGACCCGCTCCTCCCACCAGCCAACGTGCAAGCACGCATAGCTGGGGGAGAAGCAGGCTCCCATCGCCACGCCCCTCAGTTGCCTCAAAATTTCTTTTCCAAATAAAAAATTGTTGTTATATAAACACCATTCAATTAGGCCCAGAATCACTTTGTTGTGCTCATAAAAGTCAATTGGCCAACGGCCCAGAAAATGAGAGACTGCATTCATACCATCAGTGTGTGAAATGCTAGTGTATAGCTGTTCAACACCCAAAGTAATAAGCAGCATGTCATTTTGCCATTCTAGATCCTCTATTTTAGCCAGAAAATCTCCAGTGTCACGTACAAAGCTAGGCAGGCTGCTTACCCATTTTTGCAGAAAAAAATCCACATATTGGCCTACTCTTTCTCCACAGCTGTTTATCGCAGAGATGATTGGCCTGCCTAGCACCGGTGATTGTCCTTTGTGTACTTTAGGAATTAAATACAGAATTGGCAAAGTAGGATGTTCATGAAGCATGAATTGATACTCCTCCTCCGAGATTAGGCCCACTCTGCGATGTTTCTGTAGGAGTTTGCTTAAGCTTTCATTAGCCTTAGTATATTCCTTGTTTGTAGATTTTTTGTAACAAACTGGATCCGATAGCTGTCTTTGGGCTTCCAGAATGTACGCTGCTTTTGGCCAAATAACGATGTTTCCACCCTTATCCGCCGTTTTAACTACGATGTCTGGATTGTTCTTTAGTTTCTTCATCAGTGCATAATATTGCGCCTGTTTCACATCATATTTTTTTCTTTTTTTGAGGATGTTGCTAGTTTTATGCAGTTTTTTCATTTCTGTAATGACACAGTCCTGGAAAACGTCAACTGCATCACGAGTCATAATTGGTACAAATTCAGATTTTCTCTTAAATGGAGTAATGCCCGCTCCTAATTTGGATATGTTGATTCTTTCGAGTCGGCTTTGTGTGCTCACCACTTCACTTTCATTAATTGTTCCACTGCTATCTTCATCCGCTAAATCATGGATGGCAAGAAGCGCTGATGCATCTGAAACTGATAAAAGCTGTTCCGTGTCAGTGATATTCAGACTAGCAGAATGGTTGGTGCCAGCAGTGGCTTTGAGACGTTGTAAGGCGAAGAATTTACGTAGCTTTAATTTGCGGATGTAATAATAAACATCCACTCTGGTAGAAGCATAGTTAAAGTTTTGGTCAGGGCAGTAGTTTATGCCTAAAGCAAGAAGTTGTTGCTCCGCTTTTGTGAGGACCACATCAGATAGGTTGATAATGGATCTATCCATTATTGTTTCTTTTTCTTCCACTGTTGATTGTTTTTTTGTTATTTCTTGGCCCCTTTGTTTGCATCTTCTCCGCCTTTCCCGACGTTTTTGGTTGCGGCGGGATCTATTGCCGCCTTTTGGCGTGGTCGAAGTGTGCGTAGTCTTTCTGCCACTAAAAAACCCAGCTCCTCATCAATATTCAAAACGGGCAAAGTTTGATTAGTGACATTTAAATCCGTGCTTGAACCACTTGACCCACTATAGCTGGACATTGTGTTGCTACTAGCGCCAGCTGAGGCTTCGTCACAGGCTTCATTTTCAACTGTTGTGGGTTGTGCATTGGGTGTGGAGTTTGATGCGGCTCTGAATTGTTGTCTTTTTGTTGCATTATATTTTCTTGCGAAAGTAAATATTTGTCCATTCGCATAGTCTGAAGCGTCTTGGGCGAATTTGCTGATTTTCCTTGCCTTTATTTTCTCGGCATGCTTTTTTAGGCGGTCAACCATTCCTTCTTTCAACTGTTTAGCTCCTTCCACTTCACCCAATGTATTTATTTGTTCTTCCAACTCAACAATGATTTTCAAAATAGCATCTCTGTCTATGGCGGCATATTTGATAAGAATATGAACTAAATTCATTGAAGCCGCGAGGTTATTTTGACCCCATTCTTTTAGCATTAATGGGTTGGGATTTTCGAAGCTCGGTGCTAACATGATTCTTAGCCCTCGTGGCACCCTCTTGACTTCTGTATACTTAGAAAGGGAATAGTGTTCCCATCATTTAGTTATCTCAAGCCGTTTTTGTTTTTCCAATGCCTTGTATAATGTCTTCACGTTAGATTTTTCTTGTGACTCTGCACTTGCTGCTGGTGCACTAGTACTGTTACTTGGCGTCATGACTTGACTGAATAGTAACTCCGCCTCCTCCTCCCTCGCACGGAACTCCTCCGCAGACATAACCTCTGCTTTACCCGACTTTTGAATATTGCAAATTACACCACCTTGATGACTAGTTGGTTCAAATGGTGTTTTTATTATGCGCTATTCCCCAGAAACAGGGAAACCTTTCCACCTCTGCTCTTCCACAGACTTAGACTCACCGGGTACACCGCTGTCACTCTTCTGGCAGAGCCTTCCGAATCCGCCGATGAATGCCCGGGTTGCACAGCCGGTTGAGGATATCTTGTTACAGGTCGCGTGAGGGGGCTGCCACGATTAATTTCCTTCAGGAAAACTTTTGAACACGATGGCTTGATAGTGGCGCCACAACCAGGAAAGGGGGTCCGGAACGAAAGCAAGCCGGCTTCCGTAATTGAATACGCGGAAACTCCAAACACTTCTTCCGAGTCAGACAGGAGTCAGATCGGCGAGGAAACATAGGAGACGGACCACCAAATGCGCTTCACAGGTTCTTTATTGCAAGATAGTCGATAGGCAAGAGGGCACTACGCGTTTCGGGCTTGAAAAGCCCTTGTTCACATGCAAGTGAGCCAGTTAGAATTTTTTAATTTTATAATGCAGTTCACACCCAATCAGCCCGCCCAGTCACATGATGTCAGAATGTCAAAGAAATGAAAGACATACTACTCCTATCTGTGGGAGTGTAGTGCTACATACGGACTTTTTACATTTAGCAGATAGTGTGTATATCAAATAAACGATCATTCTAGATACAGTGAAATACGACACTATGCAATAATTGTGCAATATCGTCCCACAAGTATTATTTGTGACAATTTCATAAACTCAATTCCAGGATAAATCCGTTTTTAAAAAAACGTACATTTCACACATGATGTATTAAAAGTGACTGGAGGATCTAAGGCTGATTCATAAGTGCAAATATATACAAATTAGACTGGTTCCAAGCCTGCGTCAAGTGGAGTATATTAAAGTGCATAAGGGAATGAGGTAAATGGGGATAAAGTGCTAAACCTACATATTGCAAAGTACCCTGTGTATTTAATGCATGAATGCAAACAGTTAGAGATAGGACACTGTCCTTCTATATATCTCTTAAAACACTGTAAAAACATTTGATACTGACATAAGACTACAATATGTAAAATTCCTTATAGCTAAAAACACCCAGTGTAAAAAAAGTGCTAATAAATATCAAACAAAATTTGATAAAAGGTGTATACAAAATATTAAATAACAATCAATGTATATTTACAAAATTGGAGAAGGTAAGGAGTTAAGTCTATCGATGGAAAAATGGTCAACAAGGAACTTGACTGGCCAAGCAAATGGCTGACAAGACAAGTACTGTCTCTGGTCACCTAGAAAAGAGTATTTGGCCCACTAGATAACAGGGAACCTGACTATCTAGAGGGATAGACACCAAGATTCAATAGGTATTCTGGAAACTCAGTATTAAAGAAAGAAAGCATATCACAAGAAATGACGGAGATCCTCTGTAATGTTGAGCCCATTCGGCCATTTGCTGTCAAATTCGAGGATCATTTGTGACTCTAATTGCCGGAGTTTGAGCTCACAATTGCCACCTCGCCTTGGTGTGGGGACTGAGGCTAATACATAGTATGATAAGCAATTGATATCTTTGTTGTGTGAGCTCAAAAAGTGGCGTGCCACCGGATATGCAGGATCTGAGTGTAAAATGGCCCGAATATGCTGTAAAATTCTGACATGTACTGGCTGTTTGGTACTGTCAACATAATTGAGGCCACAAGTACATGTCAGTACATATACTGCATATTCCGTTTTGCATGTATGCTGGCCTTTAATTGCAATCTCAGTGTCGCTGAAGGGGGTTTTATAGTGTGTCTTGTTAATTCCGAAATTACATGCTCTACAGGTAGAGCATTTCCGGAATCCCTCCTTTAGCCAGTTTGGTTTACATTTGAGCTCAGGACTGCTCTGATCGAGCACAGCACCCATACTCAGTGCCCGACGAAAGGTGACCAGGGGTTTATCAGGAAGCATATTACCCAGTACACTATCAGTTAGTATAGTGGGCCAATGGTGGTTGATTATTTGCCTTATCCTGTTTTGTTGGCTACTGTAATTAGTGATAAATCTGGGACATTCCTGTTTGGTGATATCTAATGTCTCAACCGGTAATTCAGTATTCTCAGGAGCTTGACTTAGCAGACTGGCCCGTGTTCTGCCCTGGGATTTTGCTAACGCTTGGTTAAACATTTTTTATGTGTACCCTCGGGCTTTCATGCGGCTACGCAGGTCATTAACACATATCTCAAAGTCAGTAGCAGTACTACTGGTTCAACGATGACCTTAAGAAATCGAAGAAACTCTGTTGCTCCCTCGAGAAGGCCTGGAAAAAAGACCCAAACACCAGCACCAGGGACGCCTTCAAAAACGCCACCCGCATACACCACCAACTGATCCGGTCTGCCAAGAAAGCCGCACTCAAAGACCGTCTAGATAACAACGCCCACAACAGCAAGGAATTATTCAACATCGTCAAAGAATTTACCAACCCATCAGCCAACTCCAACGACATCACCCCCTCCCAAGCCCTCTGCGACTCCCTAGCTTCCTTCTTCCACAACAAAATCGCAGACATCCACAACAGCTTCAACCACCGACCCGAAGACCAACCCACCCAACCTTCCGCAGGACCTTCACCCCCCTTGAACATCCTTAACGACTGGAACCCAATCTCCACTGAGGACACCATCCGCCTGATGAACTCCATCCACTCAGGATCCCCAACTGACCCATGCCCTCACCACATCTTCAACAAAGCAGACTCCATCATAGCACCACACCTCCGAGATGTCATCAACTGCTCCCTCAACTCCGCCACCTTCCCGGAAAGCTGGAAACACGCAGAACTCAGCGCCCTTCTGAAAAAACCCACAGCTGATCCCACCGAACTCAAAAACTACCGCCCCATCTCGCTTCTTCCATTCCCGGCCAAAGTCATTGAGAAAGCTGTCAACAACCAGCCCGCCGCCTTCCTCGAAGCCAACAAATCCCTTGACTCCTCACAGGCCGGCTTCCGAGCCAAACACAGCACTGAAACCGCCCTCATCGCAGCAACAGACGACATTCGAACTCTACTGGATAATGGAGACACAGTCGCCCTCATCCTCCTCGACCTCTTCGCTGCCTTCGACACAGTCTGTCATAGCACCCTTCTACAGCGCCTCAGAGACGTAGGAATCCAAGGAAAAGCACTGGAATGGATCACCTCATTCCTCACCGGAAGAACACAGAGAGTCCGCCTCCCACCATTCAAGTCAGAGGCCTCTGCAGTCATCTGCGGCGTGCCACAAGGATCGTCACTCAGCCCCACCCTCTTCAACGTATACATGAGCCCCCTTGCGGCCATCGCTCGCCAACACAATCTCAACATCATCTCCTACGCGGATGACACTCAACTGATCCTATCACTCACCAAAGACCCTACCACCGCCAAAACCAACTTACACGAAGGAATGAAAGAAGTAGCTGAGTGGGTGAAACACAGCCGTCTGAAACTGAACTCAGACAAAACAGAAGTCCTCATCTTAGGCACCTCCCCCTCTGCCTGGGATGACTCCTGGTGGCCAGAAGCCCTTGGAAAAGCACCCATCCCGACGGACCACGCACGGAACCTCGGCGTCATCCTGGACTCCTCACTCTCGATGACCAGACAAGTCAACGCCGTTTCATCATCTTGCTTCAACATTCTCCGCATGCTCAAAAAAACATTTCGCTGGATCCCCACCGAAACTAGAAAAACGGTCACCCACGCACTGGTCACGAGCCGCCTGGACTACGGAAACACACTATACGCCGGTACCACCGCAAAACTCCAGAAAAAACTACAACGCATCCAGAATGCTTCAGCCAGGCTCATACTAGACATCCCACGTAAAGAACACATCTCTGGTCACCTGAAAAATCTCCACTGGCTCCCCGTAAATAAGAGGATTACTTTCCGCCTCCTAACCCACGCACACAAAGCACTTTACGAACTTGGACCCGAATGCCTCAACACACGATTGTCCTTCTACACCCCCTCCCGTCAGCTGCGATCCTCCAACCTAGCCCTTGCCACTGTACCTCGCATCAACAAAACCACCATGGGAGGTAGATCCTTCTCCTACTTGGCAGCTAAAACCTGGAACTCACTTCCCACTCACCTTCGCCTTACTCAGAACTACCTAGCATTCAGAAAACAACTTAAAACTTGGATATTTGAGAAGTAATTTCCCCACCCTTCCTCTAGCGCCTTGAGACCCTATGGGTATGTAGCGCGCTATATAAATCTCTTGACTTGACTTGACTTGACTTGACTTGAGAATTTCTCCATAAGGAATACTTTGGATCGTGTGCCTGGGATGTAAACTAGAGGCATGGAGGGTAGTGTTACCCGCAGTGCTTTTACGATGGAGAGTTGTCTGCACCCTGCTATGATCATCAATATACACAGTGACATCCCAAAAATACGCTTGTTTGGTACTTATTTTAGAAGTGAATCTAAGGTTAAATGGATTGTCATTAATTGCATCAATAAAAGCACAGGCTTCTGTTTCCTCACCTTGCCAAACTATAAAAATATCATCAATATAGCGAAGGTATCGAACAATTTTTTCTCGCACCCACACTTGATGCGTAACGTTGAGGACCCGCTCCTCCCACCAGCCAACGTGCAAGCATGCATAGCTGGGGGAGAAGCAGGCCCCCATCGCCACGCCCCTCAGTTGCCTCCAAATTTCTTTTCCAAATAAAAAATAGTTGTATAAACACCATTCAATTAGGCCCAGAATCACTTTGTTGCGCTCATAAAAGTCAATTGGCCGACGGCCCAGAAAATGAGAGACTTCATTCATACCATCAGTGTGTGAAATGCTAGTGTATAGCTGTTCAACATCCAAAGTAATAAGCAGCATGTCATTTTGCCATTTTATATATATTTATATATATGTATTACCTACTGGCGGTCGCCAGTAGGTAGTTATAGTTAGGACCTAGTTTCCATAGGAAATCCGCAACATTCTATTTGGATTAACTTTGGCCCCGGTGGACGAATCTTTGCAAATTTCTCAAAGAAGATGGCTCGGTCCGCTGCGCTCCTTCCCTGAAAGTTTTGGGGGGATTCGTCAAGTGGGGGCTGAGATAAAAGGGGGGTCCCAAAATGTGTTTTCTCCATGTTATTTTCCATAGGACGTTTAGACACGGCTACAGCTCGAACGGCTGAATGGATTTATAAGAAATTTGGCAAAAAGGTAGAGTACGGCTCGCAGATTACGCTTTTGTTTGAATGGTGTAAATCCGTTCAGTTGTTTAAATAAAAGTTGCGGGGTGTGCACACTCGGTCGCGCACACCTATTTACAAGACTGTGAAAAACTATAGTGTACAGCATGGAAAAGGAGCAGGGTGGAGAGTGTTTTATCTGGTAGGTTTCTTCAGGGGTTTATTAAGGTCGCAGAAAGTCTAAAAGTCGTTTTTTTTTTGCAAAAATATAGCGGGGTGCGCGCACCCGGTCGCACACAAAGAACAAAAATAAAAGGAAAGATGGAGATAAATCAGAAGTTTGAGTGTTTAGATATAAGGTGGCTCTTAAAAGAGCCCTTGTGTTAATTGAGTTTTTTCTGCACTTATAAGTAAGTACCGATGCAGAGTCTCATGTTACAGAGGAAGATTCTGTTTCCCTCATCCGTGAAATGAACACCATCTCTCCTATAGATGCCTTGCATGTTGTAACGCAAGTTGTTGTGGTATATGGAACCCATGTTATAATCTCTGAGGAAAGCAGAAACAGATTTATTTACATGTTTCCTTGCTTTCTTAATCTGTGGACAATGTTGATTGGACCAATTCCATTTCTGTCTTTGGCATATATTGGAATATACCAAGGCAGTTCAAGAAAAAGTGTCATTAATTGCCGAAAGGTGTCTTTTAGAAGCATTTCCAGACCTACCCCAGTCAATGTGCCTAGATCGTTCCCACCACAGTGCACAATTATAAGGTCAGGTTCTGGGAGATGCATAAAAGTTTTCACCAATGGTATCAATTGGTGACATCTCAATCCTCTCTGGCCAATCCACGTTATCTGCACATTTGGTAAATCAAGGTTGGAAATTCGTCTGTTTGCTGCATATTTTCCACTCCAGTGAATATAGCTGTGTCCTAAAAGCCAAACCTTCATTTTCAAGGCAGATGCAGTAGTACTCCGATGGGTTCTGGAAGTGGAATGGCAGTTAGAAGCTGAAAGTCAGGATAAAAAAATGGATGAGGCTTGGTGTGGTTGAAAAACTAAAAAGGATTGGTTGATTCTAATACCTCAAGATTGAAGACTACGTTGCATGTTAATGTTTATGTAAAACGAAAAGTACTATTGGGTGTCACAAAAATGACACGTAACAAAGCAGTGGATAGGCAGGTGTTTTTGGAGGGAAATAAGAATTCTTGGTTTGATGTAGAACGTTGAGATATGAACTTTTGACCTGCGCCTTCAGCCAGGTGCAGAATGAGGTGTTACCATGGAAACAGCCGGAGAAGGCAGTGGGTGATGGGTGACCTTTATGTGACTTTGAAAATATTGTAAGGGACAACCAACTGAAATGTTAATTTGATTTTAAAATTGTGCGGGAACAAATATGATTGGTTGAAGAGACATATATGAGTCTGTATTGACAGGATATCTGTGCCATTTAATTTTGGTTGCAGTGATAGAAGCATTATTGAGAGTTCCGTCAAACGAATATCTGTTTTGTGACTGTCACTGTTCTACATCGTACAAAGCCTTGGTAAAGGTAAGTCTGTAACTGTTTCTTTGTCATGTACCGTAAAATGTGGTTTAGTCACTATAATTGGTTCATTTCCCTCACAGTCTCTGAGTAACCTCAGTTTTGACTGTGACAATGTCTTGTATTTTTAAAACTATTTTTCCATTTCGTTTCATCACTCTTTAACGACATTATTTGTTTGCAATTATTAGTTTAAAATTTTGAATAATAAATTTCAATAAGCTGAATGGTCTTCAGTCATGTTCTTATGTAATCTTTTACTGTTAGTTTTTTTAATTAACTGTCAGTCAGAGAAGAAACTGGAACGAAATTTTAACGGGGGGCAAATTTAAAAAATTTTGTTAGGCGTACATGAATGTTTAATTAGTAAGCAGAGTAAAGCTGCAGGGGCTTTTAGAAGGGGTAAAACAACTGCAAGGCCTCATTAACATTCAAATGGATGTTTACAGAGATGTGAAATGTTCAGGTGCGGCTCTGTGTGTATCTGGAATATATATGTTACCTTGGGCTGCCACACCAGACGGGAGGGGGGTGGGGGCCTGAAGTCCTGTGAATTTAATGGGGGTTGCGCGCCTTTTCTTCACATTCTTTCTAGTGTAAATTATAGTTTTGTATATAATTTTAGTGTACAGCAAAAAATTGAATATAAAATATGTTTAAAATAGACAGTAATTATTTGTGTGATTTTGAAGCGTTTCCATATAATCAGAGAAGTTGGTTTTGAGAGGAAAAAATGGTATTAGCAGACACACAGATAATGCAGATAGAGAGAGAAATGGTACATTACATGTGATACCGTCGTCAAAAAGTGCGAATTCTTAAGGTATTCCTAAACTTTCTGTCAGATGACAAAATTACAGTGTGGTTTGTGGCCGCGGGCTGCACTGGTGGGGGTGGGGTGAGAGGGGGAGGTGGCCGAGTAAAATAAAATGAAAACTTGTGATCATGAGGTTGTATACAGGTTTGTGCAGGACACATGTGATACCGTCGTCAAAAAGTGCTAATGCTTAAGGTATTCATAAACTTTCTGTCAGACGACAAAATTACAGTGTGGTTTGTGGCCGCGGGCTGCACTGGTGGGAGTGGGGTGAGAGGGGGAGGTGGCCGAGTAAAATAAAATAAAAACTTGTGATCATGAGGTTGAATACAGGTTCGTGCAGTACATGGCTTCATACATTGAGGTAGCAGACCGAGTATACATAGATCTCTCTCCCTCCTGCCGTTTGACTCCATCTTTATCTCCCTCCTGCTTTCCGTCTCCGTTGCCCTTTGTTATCTTAGTGTGTGTGTGTCTGTCTGTGTCTGCCTTCTGTCCGGGATGAGGAAGTTTTCTCTGCAGGCACACACAGATAGTCGCATCAAAGTACTTGGCAGGTTTTCAAAAAACTATTTATATAATTGAGATGCTTTTTTGAAGCGCTAGTGAATGTCTACTTTCACAATTACCGCTCGGTTGGCTCCACAGAGCAGAGGGTATGTCGTAATTGACTTCTTAGTGCCTTCGCTTTTCCACTCTGTTCTCGGGTGGTTGGCGAAGAAGTGTTTGTTATAGTGGAGATGAAAGTGTGATAAGTAGTGAAATACGACATAGCGTCTGGTCTATAGAAGCGGGGGAGCAGTGATTAACACTGTGAGTGAAGCGGAACTGTGGCGGTGCTTGGTAACAGTAATACATTATTTTCTTACCAGAGGTACGATTGTTTGCATGGTCCGTGACCCGCTAAGAAAGGCTTGACGGGCCGTCATAGGCCTGCGGGTTCTAGTATGAGTAACTGAGGTCGACAAAAGAAAACATGAACTTAGTACAGCTGAGGTTACGTGGAACACATGAATACTCCTTCAGTATACAATCATTTCAGTTCAGAATATGGATTAAAAGAGAGAACGTGTATATTTGAAATGTTTATTCAGTAATGCACTGATTTCAAGGCAAGTTTCTTATCTAATACGATTAGATATATTGTAAGACACAAAGTAATCGGCATAGTCACTAGCCCATAGAATACAAACGGTGCAAGCATAGTATGATATAAAATGAATACGGTTTAGCAAACTTTATTCTACACCGTTCTGAGGAAGTATATTACATTTTATTAAATCTAAGAAGGTGCCCTGACTTTAAGTTTAGCAACGATACATGAAAATGCTAGTGGTTAGACATCAGCTCATTAACAATCAGCTCTCTGCATGCGAAGCACTATCAACTTTGTGTTATGCTATTGTGTAAGGAAAAAAAAACGTGCCAAAAGCGACAAGTTGGCTGGAGCTGCATGTATGTTATCTGTTGGAACGTTCGAAAATCAGTGTTGAGAAGAACTACTGTATTGACATATCTTTTGAAGGTTTCAGTACTCCATCTGAGATACAGCTCGAAAAGTAATGCAAATATTAGTGTAAGAACATATTTTTCTCGTATGAATTGAAAATATTTCAGTACATGGAAAACTAAAGCAGCAGAGGTGTGTGAGGCGCAAATAAGCAGCTGAAAGGGAAAATGGCGTTTAAACTTATAAAAAACTCATGCTAACTTTACACATTAATCAGGGCACATGTAGCATATCTTACCTTGCTTTGCTCCGAGTACGTTTCAAAGAAGATAAGATAAGATATGCAACTGAATTGTTGAAATTAGAGTTCAATAAAAAGTTTAGTTTGAAATGGAGTAGGTGAGGAAAAAAAATTTAGTCCACATAAAACACGAAAATCTGACCAGCACGAAATTGTAATGTCCACTGTTAGTAAAGCCAATAGGTCTGTTCACATAAAAAAAGAAGTCCAAGAAAACGTGAAAAAGATAGGGAGGGAAAAAAAAATGTAGACGTCAATGGCTTGCATAAGAGTCATCCAACAACTGAGTAGGCGAAATAAGCAGCTACCGCTTCTAAAAGGAAGTCACTGTTATCATCCGAAAACATGTCAGCCATCCAATTGAAAAGAGGAAAAGAACATACATGCTCTTGAATTACCGGAGCCTCTAGTACCATCAGAGGACAACTCAGTGTTTTTTCTATGTAGCTGTGTCCAAGAAATCTTGCGCCGCTGCGAATATAATCCAATGACCCAGAACTCCATGTATCGCTGCAAAGGCCATAATCCCTCCGTCGGAACAAAGCTGTTCATGATCAATTAACGGATTCATGAGATGATTGTAATTCACTTCAGGAGATACCAAGTTGCAGAGACATAAGTCCAGGGCCCACATGAAATCACAGTTCAGGCAATGAACTACAGGCTGCACACAGGTGAAATAGGAAAATCAAAATGATAATCGATATGATGCACTCAAAGTCGCGAGTGGCAGGATGCCATAGTATTTAAGCATCCTCTGGCGAAATAGTTCTAAGTGCTCCAGCTCGTTTGCGAAGACAGGACGGACATCCATTTTGTAATAAGCAAAATAGGAACACAAAAGCCGCAGTCACTGGTAATAGAACAGGAACTCCAGAAAAATAGGTCGGCGACTATGGGGTGAAGAGTAGCAGAATGACTTCAAATAATTTTTGGCAAAGAAGTCACTAAACCATTGCTTAGTAGTTATAAAAAAATAGGCCTGCCCTGAAGTGGAGGATGCGTTAAAGATTATGGGAGGCACCTCAGCAAATTGTAAAGGAAGGTCACTGTTTTATAAGGAATGCACTTCTCTGTGAATATTAGCTAAGTGAAAGAGATATGTTTGTGAACAGATGGTAGGGTAACTTGTTTTTGTGACAATAAGGCTGTTGTTCATGTCTTGTGATTCAACTTTGAATTCAAGGCCGGAATTCGCGGCCAGATGGAAACATCAAGGTTCCCATGCGGGGGTGGATAAACTACATTCTTACAGGGAAGCATATGCAGAGTGACTATTACCGCGTAAGCTTTGTCGTTTAAAAACTCATAATAATTCTCATTACATGAATAAAAAATAACGACTGTTGAAGAATAAGGAAAAAGTCGGCATTATAGCGCGCACTGGTGTATCTTTGAAAAGACATGCAACATTACAGTGCTTCTAGTTAAATAAGTCATGTAATTGAAAGTGCCTGGATGTGAACGACTAATTACATGTTTCAGTACACTCATCTGTATACAGATATAGGGGCAGATTAACATGCTCCGTGCGGCACTTTTGCTTCACTTGTCCCATGTTAAAAGTGACGCTAAAGTGGCGTAAGGGGCTTGTAAATCTGGCCGACATTTTTTTGCCGTCTCCAAGGGATTTGGAAGTGAAAGAGAGCGAGTTGGTTTTATGACTGTAAGAGGTACTGAGCCGCTCGTATCTATTTATGTGAAGAAATTTATAGAATTTGAACACTGAAAAAACGCGGAAGATAGACTAATTAATTTGTGCATTAGCCATGTTGCAGTTGGGGCTTCGGATACTAAAAAGGGAAAAGTGTCTAGGCGTTGAATGTTGAACACTGAAAAAAAAGCGTGTGTCATGGAAAGCAAACGTGGTTTGAAAGTGAAATGTAAAGGTTTAAAGAGAGAGGAGACAATAAGATAGTTTCAGGGCTTTAAGTTGGCCGGGTCTCTTCGGGTCTCAGCACAGGCAGTTTTTTAAAGGTAGGCTTGCTGTCTATCGGGCTCCACTTTTGAGCCCTGGCGTAGGCAGACTTTTTACTTAACTTGTGCAGCTATGAATCTTTGTCAAAGGTATTAGTACTCAGTTGCTGTAGGTATGATGTTACGTGTTGTACCATACCTACATGTAAAAATATGGAGGGCAAAATTTACAGTGTGGCTTGTGGCCGAGAGCTGCACTGGTGGGTGAGAGGTCAGAAGGGAAAGGGTTGGGGCTAAAGGGAAACAAAGAGTTGTGAGTATGAGGTTATGCAGAAGTTCCTGCAACAGATACGTTCTTGCACTAAGTTAGTGGAGTCAGTATACATATATCTGTGTTGCTGTTTTCCTTTTCTCAACATACTGTTTTTGTGCTGCTTACTTCATATATTTTAGTGTGTCTGGCTCGCCCTCTGTGTCTCTGTCTACTGTGCAGTTTTTCTCCATGTTGCGTATCCTCTGATTTCTACCGTTCCTGTCTCTCATACATTTTCTCTCTATGCAGTTGTAGTTCTCCCTCACATGGGGCCTTATTTATGAAGGCCTTGCGCCGCCGGTGCGTCACTTTTAACATGGGAAAAATTGACGCATCTGTGGTGCAAGGCTTTCATAAATGAGGCCCTTTGTGTCCTATTATTTTTGTTTATCTTGCTCTCTCTGTCTTTGTTGTGCGTTTTACTATATTTATTCATTTCTGTCATTCTTTTCTTTTCTGGCCTGAAACCACTGTTACCTTCACTCTCCCTTGTGATATCTCTCTCCTTCTCGTGCTCGTTTTGTATCTTTCTCTGTGTCCTGTTCTCAGTCTTCCTCCTACATTGTCTGTATGGTGGTGTATATCTCTCTCCCTCCTATTCACTCTTCTTCTCTCCATCTTTCTCTCTCTTCTGCTCTGTTTGTCCATCTCTGTGTTCCTTCTGCTCTCTCTCACCCTATTGTAGTGTTTGCCTGCTGTCCTCTCTGTCCCTGTGCCTCCTGCCTTTTGTCTTCTTTGTGCTCTGTCTGTTATTTATACTCTGTGATTCCCTTTCTACGTTCATCTTTTATTTTAATGTACCATCCTTCTCTTTTTTTACTTTTCTCTGCTCCAGTTATTTTTCTATCTCTCCATTTGTGCTTAGAATGCTGGTCTGTCTCTGCATGTTCATCTCCCTCCTACTGTCTCTCTGTCTCTTGTACTCTATATCTCTCCTGTCCTGTGTCTCTTTTCTACTCTATATTAATATTTTACTTAATATTTAGTTATTTGATGTGGTGAAAAAACAATTATTGAACTTAGTTAGGCATTAGGATATCTAATGGTAGAGAATCTTAGGGAATTTATCTGTTAGGCTTGTTGTTTGCTACAATGGGTGTATGTTGTGTAATAAATATGTCTGTAATATGTTAATTAAATTTAAGTATTTCTCTTTTTTATAGTGTTTGGTGCTGAATAGCAACAACCTGTATTCCACGTTATCGAATTTTCAGCGATCACATTCTTTTTTTCAGGTGAGTTAGTATTTTTGAAAGGCAATTTTTTTGGGTGCAGATTAAAATAATAAGCAAGATTTTTTAGAATACTTGCAAAGTTTCGGTTTGGTGCATGATTTTATCTTCTATTTTTGCCATGTCTGTATCTGCTTGTACTAGATATGTATTTTGAGATACTTTTCCACTGACAGTTGACACTATCTTTTTATGGGCCTGGTGCATGTGTTCTTTTCGATGCAGTTCTGATTCATCTATCCTTTTACTATAACTCATTGCTGTTTCCATGGAATAATTCTTGCTAAGTCTTCATTATTTCTCTAACTCATGCTGTATTATCTTTGGCAGTCTTTTTTCTTTATTTACAGAGGTGTATTATGATATGACTCTTGGTGTGATGGGCATCTTTTCTGCATATCTGTGACTGTACTATCTGTGTGCACTGTTTTACATACATTTGCAGAGCTTTATTATGATATGATTCCTCATGGTTAGCATGAAATGTTGTACATGCTATGAAATTCACATGCTGAGTATGCTGTTGAAACATAAAAGCAACTGTCTCTGTGGGAAGTAGTAATCTGTTAAGTGAATGTTATGGTTTGTACAATATGAGCCTCTCCTTCAGACTGTATATAGTTTGAATAGCAGTTTGTAGTGGTGAACTCAGAAAATGGATCCCTAGAAATCAATTATAAAGTTTATCAATAGTTGTGATATCCAGAAAATCTAAAAACAAATTTTACAGTAAGATGTATTTTTACAGCAGTAATTATTTAATGAAAAAAAGGAACAGTGCTAATGTCTAGGCTCATAGTGTCAATTTGTTTTCAAACAAGGTGCTATCTTAATATATGTAGTTAATGAGTTAGAAAGTATAAAAATGTATGTAGTTTAAAAATTAGTAAAGGTACTTTTAAGTTATCTATTTATGAAAAAGATATAATTTAGTCTTTATATTTTTAAAAGGATACAGAAGAAAGAAAAAAAATTAGAAAAATGGAGAATTATTCAGAAAAAAGTCAATTAAATTTTGAAATCGCAAATGATCTACTGGAGGAATTACTAGATGGAGTTTTTGAGGAGGAAAATAATACTGAAAATGAGGACTTTATGGATAAAACATTGGACAGTGCCTATTTAGAGATGGTGGAAGGGGAAGAGGAGAGTTTGGAGGATAGGGTGATCAATCTGAAGAACTACCCGATGAAATAATGCTTCAAGTTCTTTTAGAATATGAACTTTTAAATAAATAAAATTATTTTGGATACTAAAGCATTCTTGAAGACAGTTTTCTTGTACTATTCGTCGTTGATCTGCTTTATGAGAGTGACAATACATGTTCTCATGAAGTGTATAAGAGATTATAGTAAAAAAATAAAGCACTAGGATCACAGACAGTTCTTGAAAAACAGTGTACTGTTTGTATGCTTTAAAAATTAGAATCAGAAAATACGTCTATAATGTTGACACAGCTATGGACTGTCATAAATTTAGAACCGGAAGTGAATACGTGAGGTACCCCTTAACTGTAGTGAAGGGAAGTGGGGTTGGCAAACCAGTAAAGCAAAATTTTCCCTTGAGAAATGTTAACCGGAAGAACCGGTATGTCAGTTAAAAATCATAACAAAATACAAGTAAATATAAAGAATTCTTACAGTTTATTAAAGTTACAAATGTTAAAAGAAAAGTGGTCCCAGTGGAACCCACTTAACACAAATAAAACATTAAAAGAGATTTTTTACTTTTTTGACTTTCAATTTTGCCAGCAAGATTGAGTCACAGAGACAGAAAAGACAGTAAGACATAAAATTAGTACAATACTTTTTGTATATTCGGACTCTATTGGTCACATCTAAGCTATGTGCACTCATAATATGGTATATCAGCAAAAGATGTGGAGATCCTAAATTATACTGAGTGAAGCTTCGACGCGTTTCAGTGGTTTTCCCAAGTTTTGTCCACCTTTATCAAGACACCTTAAATTTTCTGTCGAGGTATTGGGATCAGTATAATTACCCTTGAAGTCCGATTATGGAGCTTAGGTTGGATTTCTAGATTATTCCATGTTTATGCTCTCAATATTAGAGTTATGAGGAGGGAACATGTAACTCATATGCTGCTTCTGTTCATATGGGTTCGTGGGTATAAGGTCTATTCTGAACAATTGTGCCCAATGCGTGCTATTCGTCTTCTTTAAAATATTAAAATCCAGAGGCGCCTAAGTCATGTCCTTACGGAATTGAATACTGTTACTCTAATTTGCCGCATAGGACTGCTCACTTCTCTGGTTGTGATCAATCTTAAAAATATAGACCCAAAGGCATTTAGTCTCCTCTCATCGTGGTATGGGAACTTGTTCCTGTAGCCTTCTCGAGCACAGTCCGCTTCTCTGGTTCCACGGGAAAAATGAAAAAAAGGAACAGTGTTAATGTCTAGGCTCATAGTGTCAATTTGTTTTCAAACAAGGTGCTATCTTAATATATGTAGTTAATGAGTTAGAAAGTATAAAAATGTATGTAGTTTAAAAATTAGTAAAGGTACTTTTAAGTTATCTATTTATGAAAAAGATATAATTTAGTCTTTATATTTTTAAAAAGATACAGAAGAAAGAAAAAAATTTAGAAAAATGGAGAATTATTCAGAAAAAAGTCAATTAAATTTTGAAATCGCAAATGATCTACTGGAGGAATTACTAGATGGAGTTTTTGAGGAGGAAAATAATACTGAAAATGAGGACTTTATGGATAAAACATTGGACAGTGCCTATTTAGAGATGGTGGAAGGGGAAGAGGAGAGTTTGGAGGATGAGGTTGATCAATCTGAAGAACTACCCGATGAAATAATGCTTCAAGTTCTTTTAGAATATGAACTTTTAAATAAATAAAATTATTTTGGATACTAAAGCATTCTTGAAGACAGTTTTCTTGTACTATTTGTCGTTGATCTGCTTTATGAGAGTGACAATACATGTTCTCATGAAGTGTATAAGAGATTATAGTTAAAAAAAATAAAAGCACTAGGATCACCGACAGTTCTTGAAAAACAGTGTACTGTTTGTATGCTTTAAAAATTAGAATCAGAAAATACGTCTATAATGTTGACACAGCTATGGACTGTCATAAATTTAGAACCAACATTCTCTACAGGATTTCCTACTCTGTTCAGAGACTGTTTCTTTGTCTTTATTCTACTTATAAAATGAACCTGTGGTTATAATTTGTATGTTATATGCTAGTAGCGAACTATAATATTTGTTATGTTTGTTCTTTACAGATTGTCATTTTCATCAGAAACATAAATTAGTATGCCGACCAGAAATGAAAAAAGAAAGCTGTATAAACGGACATACCATTTGAAGAGGAAAGAATTAGAAGAATTATCAAAACAACAAAGGACGGATAAAAAGAAGAGTGCTCCTGGTAAGAAAACCAAGGATTTCTTAAAAAGATTATGTCAAAGGAAAAATGCAAAGGATAATCTTCAAAAGGAAAAACAGCTATCAGTATCTACAAGGAGTAATGCTAGAAAAAAGCAAAATGTTTCTCAAATCAGCAGAGAGGAAAATATGTACAGTAAAAGACGTACGAATCAGTTTACGGAAATCAGGAAGCGTATGTTTTATAACAGAGTAGTTTTGAATTTATTAAAAAAGGAAAACGTTTCTAAAAGAAAATCTGCTTTTTATAAGAAGAAAAAACATATAGAGGATGTTGTTGAGCACGCGTTTGAGACAAAAAGAAAATTATTTATTTTAGTAATTAATAGAATAAATACACTAAATAAAGCAATCAGAGTTTTAAAAGCTAAGAGTAAATGGAAGAGACACATAAATAGAAGTAATTTTTGTAAAGCGTTTTCTGGGAAATGGATGCATACTTCAACTTCTGAGCCATTTTTTAATGAAGAGAGTTACTTTCAAAGTAACGATTTGTTGCATGCAGTTGACACCAGTGGTCGAGCATATGAGGTGAAGGATGGTTCTGCTATTGAGAAAGAGAAAATTGTGGTTAGAAATGCAGAAGAGGTGATCGCTGGAGAAGTTTTAGAGGGATGTCCTAATGTTCCTGTTTACAGTTGGAATTGTAGTAGCATTTGCAGTGTACGACAGGATTCAATTGATTTCTTTCGCAATTTCTTACGTAAGTACACTAAGGAAAGTCTTAAAAAAAATTGTAATGTTGCAAGAATTAGACCATTGCAGAGTGCGAGAAAAAATAGGTTTGCAAGGCCATTCTCTGGCTTGTCTTTCTAAAAAAATATGCCAGACTGTGTTTCATCACTTCAGGATGTTAGCAGTGCATCATACGAAAATGAGAAAATTAGTGAGAAAGTTGTATTATGCAAAAAGTCCAGCACTTAAACTTAAACAGTTAAATAGTGCACTTTTGCATGGATGTGAATTAGATGTTAAAAAGATTTGTGCAGAAATGGAGGTAAGTTATTTTGGTCCAGATGAAGACAATGCAGAAACTGATATAGTTATAGAAGGAAATGTGTTAGAAAATGTTGGAAATTGTAATACTGAAAATTTTGAACAGGAAATAACAAAGTTTAAGGTCATTGCAGGTGAAAAACTAAATTTTCCTTGTGTGTGTTGTCGATGCATTCATTACAAAAGTCAAACTAGGTTAGTTGATTTATATTTAAAAAGTGAAGATGAAAATAATAGTCAGTGGAAAGATTTTGCAACTTATTTGTTGGTAGAAAACTATTTTGGTTTGGGTTTCGAGCAACGTATTTGTAAGTATTGTTATAATAAATTAAATGAAAATAGAATGCCTGCTAGAGCTGTACATAATAATCTTGAGTTGATAAATATTCCATCGGAACTGATGGATTTAAATACTTATGAGACTATTCTGATTCAATGTGTACATCCTTTTCAGGCTATTGTTCGTATGGAGCCTAAGACTGGCAAATTAAATCCTTCAGATTTACAAAGAGGATTAAAGGGTAGAGTTGTATATTTGCCACTTGATTTAAAAAAAATATGGAAACAATTGGTGTTGAAAATGTAGAAGAGGAACCTCTAGTTATTCTAGTTAATGGTGTACCTACAAAGAGTAAGAAAATCTGGCAAGATTTAGTGGATGTTAGAAAAGTCAAAAAGGCAACGTTGTATTTAGTCAAAAACAATAAATACTATAAAAATGTATACGTAGAAGAAGAAGAAGAAGAAAGTGAAGAAGAGGACAATGATTTGTCTATTGGACAAATTGAAAAAGTTGACTTATCCAGAAGTGAAGAAATTTATGAGCATTACAGTGTTCATCCACTGCATTCCAAAGAAGGAATAGGGAATGCTATTGAATTATTTCAGATGAAAAAAGCAAAAGGAAATCCTATTAGTGTATGGGAAGAAAGTTTGGAAGGTCGTTGTTTCCCACAGTTATTCCCTACAGGTGAAGGTACACGATATGATGATCGACCTATGCAGATTCCTGCATCTGAGTACCGGACAACAAGATTATATGCAGAAGATACGAGGTTTCGCCAATGCATTCCATATTTGTTTCATCTTCTGTTTGAGAGTGACTTATCTGGTCTTTCCTATGCAGTAAACCATATCTTAAAAAGTGGAGTGCATCTGAAAAATGTTTCAGCAGTGGATTCACACCTAATTAATTTAATGGCTTGTCAGCGTGGTACTAATGAGTATTGGTACCGTCGTCATGGAGATTTGAAATGCATGCTTAGAAACTTAGGAGCACCTACATGGTTTTTAACTCTAAGCTGTGCAGAGTATGCTTGGGAAGATTTACTTGAATTTCTTCGGGAGGCGAATGCAAACATGGAAAATATAAACTACAAGACACCTGGAGAACTGTGTTTGTTGGATTCGGTTAATGTTTGCAGATATTTTAATCATAGATTTGAAGCTATGATGTCTTTTATTACAAACAAGAAAAATCCACCTCTTGGTGAAGTACTGGATTTCTTTTGGAGAAAAGAATATCAAGCAAGAGGTGCTCCTCATATTCATATGGCTGAGATACCCGCCACCCCCTCTCAACACAATCCCCAAGGATGGGAAACCGGAAACAGTTCTGAACTTTTGGAAGACGGGAGGGAGTGACCCTCCCGGCCGTATTTATTAAAATATGAAACAAAATTAAAACATTAAAATAACAGTTTCATATTATGTACAATTTCATTACCACATTGCGATGTTTGGCTAACCTTAACATATTCTCTAATACAAAGGTTCTCCTAGCCGAACTAACATCCTACAAAACATTTAACTTGAAATTTTGAAATTGTACATCCTAACGTTTAAGGGCCAACGGCAAGGTCGTAACCGGTGTCAAGATCCCTAAACCAGAAATATCCCCCTCACTTGTGAGGGGCGACCGCACAGAGGTGTACCTCAAGTGCAACTACCAATTTCCCTTGACTTGACGGGGGCCCCAATAAACTCGACGCCACTTAAAGGTCGTCCGAGGACTCGTGTGAGGTATCTAGAAGGTAGCGTAGACCCCCCCCAAACCCCACACAACTTACCACATCTGCCGTCGCAGATGTCCTGGCCCCGGGAAATTCTCCAGGAGGGGGCTGTAGCCCCTCCTACCCAGGAAGGGGCCTTGACCGCCTTTCCTTACCTTTCGGCGGCCCATCCTTAGAAGGGACCGCCTCCCCGTTGAGGGGCCAATGGCCACCTCCCTCGAGCGCTCCCATCCGTAATGGGTGACGCCCACTCATAGGGATCTTCCAATTAGTGCTCACCGATCATGACCTTACCGCCACAGGCCGGATAGTTGACCGGCTATCCGGACCCACCACAACACTCCTACCTAAAGGTCATGTCTTAAAGTCTTTAGCCAAGCTATCAAGTCTCCTATGAGTAACTCGTTCCCCACCCGGGACAAATGAACACCATCCCCCAAATACATACTGTCACCAGTAATACAACCATGCGAAATAGAATGCAGTGTATTGGAACGGAACAATCTACTCACTTTGTTATTAATTTTCCTCACTGAATGATTCAGAGCAGAAACAGAAATAGCCCCCCGCCATACTTTTCGTGGTATCATATGGGACCATGCAATTGTGCACCCTGGAACTCTCCTCGCTAACCAACTTACAGTGGAAAGCATCGCCTCAAGAAGAAGTCGTCTACCAGTGGTGACCAAATCATTGCCCCCAAGATGTACTATGACTATAGACGGCGGTGACCTCGTCCGCCCTAGCAAACCCTCGAAAAATGATTGAAACTGGTCAATACAGAGTCCGCCCCTTCCGTAGAAGGACACACTGTACCCGTATTCCCCAGCCACGTGAATCATGTCACCTGCTTTGAATACGTCCGCGGCACGCCTCACGTATGAGTGGCCCACGACCCACACCTCCTTTTTCACAGCCGGTGATGTCTGACCGCTGGCCCGGTGTTGGGTCGACTGCATAGTCCGCCCCGCCTCGTAGGCTTGCGCAACTGAAACCAAACAAAAACAAGAAGCGTGAGTACATCATTACAGCTTCACAACATGTGCAACCGCACATACCTTTTATAACAATTGGAGGACCAACGCCCCACACGTTTAACTTGTTCGACATTCAGACCCCTGGCTGTAGCCTCTGTAGCAGCCCCTATCCGAAAGGAATGGGTCCCAAACTCGCCCGGGTTCAAGCCCGCAGCGGCAATCGACATCGCAAGCACCCGCTGAAACTGAAACCTCGTCAGTGGGGTGGCGTCAGCGTGTCTCAACAAGGTCCCCCCCCATGATGCCACCCTTTGTGCTAAATATTCCTCTACACAACTCACAGGGCACATGGAGGACCCGGGAATCCTTTGTATGATTATGCAATCACCCATCGCGCCCTGATCGGTCTTGGACCTGACAAACGAGACAGTCATTGTCCCCCCTCTGACCTGAACGTGTTCTCGGCACAGTCCCCCCAGCACATCCTGCTTGTTCCTTGCCACTAGTTCGCTTTTTGCACAACGAAAGACGCTGTCGGGTCCTGGATCCCATGAGCCCTAGCCACAAAGGAAATGGCGGCCCGGTGCCTCTGGGCCGTAGCCACTGACTTGCCTGCCTGATGTAAAGACAGCAGGAATTTCACTACCAACTCCTCCTGTCCCCAAAGCTCCCCTCTAGCAGCCCCCAAAAAGGCCCAATAGGAACGGAACGCCCCTTCATATGCCTTCCTCGTCCTGGGTGCTAAACTCTCTCCCACGAGGTTACGAAGTTCGGGGCACCGAGAGACCAGAGAGCTTCGGGAAAGGGTGCCGCCACCGGGTCCGCTGTGGGCAGAAAACCCCAGAAGGCCTGCATACGAAAACGAGAAAGCGCATCAGCCGCCTGGTTCAGTACCCCCGGCACATGTCTTGCCTTAAATAGCACATTCAATTGCATACACAGTAATACAATTTCCTTGAGCAATCTCAGAATCCATTTGCATCGTGCTGCCTGGCTATTGATACACTCAACCACGGTCATGTTATCAGACCAGAATACCACAGAGTGATCTCTGAACCCTTCGGGCCAAGTTCTCAGGGCCACCAGAATGGGGAAAAGTTCCAGGAAAGCAATGTTACTTGTCAGTCCACTATCATGCCACCATGACGGCCATTTTTGTGCTGACCACTGAGTGCCGAATATGGCCCCAAAACCAATGCTCCCTGCCGAATCTGTCCACAGCCCCAGCTCCTCAGAGGACACCGCCGGTTTGTTCCAGACAATTCGACCATTGAAATCCGCCAGAAATGCCAACCAAATGCGCATGTCCTGGCGAACCTCTGCCGAGAGCCTTGTGCGATGATGACCCTCCTTCAGGCCGACCATGGCTTGAGCGATCGAGCGGGAAAAGGGGCGGGCCATCGGTATTACTCTTAGGGCAAAATTCAACTGTCCCACCAACTGTTGTAATTGATGTAGCTTAACCTTAGACTCATTTATACACATTTGCAGGGATGCCCTGAATCTTAACACTTTGTCACCTGGTAAACGAAAACAACCTTCTTCGGAGTCGAGCTCGATCCCCAGAAACTCGAGGCAAGTCGAGGGACCCACAGTCTTACCTGGTGCCAATGGCACGCCAAACTGATTCATCAAGACACAAAATTCGGTCAAAGCCCGTCCACATTCCGGATCCCCGGCTGCCCCCAGAAACAAAAAGTCATCGAGATAATGCATAACATGTTGAAACCCCGTCTTCTTTGTGAAGACCCATTGCAGGAAACAGCTGAACTTTTCAAAATAGGCACAAGATATAGAGCACCCCATCGGCATACACCTATCCATGTAATAGTGACCCTGAAACATGAAACCAAGGAGACGCTGATCGTCTGGATGTACCGGGAGCAACCGGAACGCTGACTCGATATCAGATTTTGCCATCAGCGCACCGGGCCCCAGGCGATTCAATATGGCTACGGCCTCATCGAAGGACGCGTACCGTACCGAACACACTTCCGGGTCTATCGCATGGTTTACGGAAAGACCACGTGGGGCTGATAAATTATGTATCAGCCGAAACTCACCCGGGTCCTTCTTGGGGACCACCCCTAAAGGGGAACAAACAAAGTTAGCAACTGGTGGCACATTAAATGGACCGGCGACTCGACCTCGAGTAACCTCTTTCCCTATCTTTTCCTGTACCACGGTCGTATGCTGCAAGACCGATATCTGGTTTTTACATTTCGCTATACCCTGAAACTTCCCCACTGGGATGCGGAAACCATATGAAAACCCATCCCGCAACACCCCAGCGGAAGCGTGATCCGGGTATTCGCTGAGCCAGGGAATCATTGCCATGGTATCAATCGGAGTAGGTAAAGGCGCCCCTCGGACTATGTCAGACCTGTTTGGCGCCTCCTCTACCCCCGTTATCACCCGTTTTGGCTCTGCACATGGACTCAGGATGGGATGATTGCCCACACCCACCACATTCGTGTCTAAATTTGCATGACACCTGGGGCCTGGTACATTTACCCCTGTTAAAGTGCCAACAAATCCCCCTTTTTCCTGCGTTGCCGGTTGGCCTCAAGTGGTTGTCGTTACTCGTACCTGATCGAAAGGGCGTCCCAGTATATTGGCGGGAGGATTCGCCCACGCTACTCCCTACCAATGGCAACTTCAACATACCAGAATCTTCCATTTTGGACCAAGACACAGAATCATAACAATCCCAAGTTAAGTTTTTATCATGTTCTTTCGCTTTCCTGAAAATATTATCGTAACAGAACCATTGATTGCCCTCGTGTGATACAGAATACCCCATGATCCTTGACTGATAAATCGGCAATTCGGACAGCAATTCGGGCCTACGTTCACCCATGATGGATGTAAAAATCCCCCATGCTTTGCCCCAATTGCCAATGTTTTCATTTACCTTAAAGGCGGCCATCTTTGCGCGCCAAACACTCGGATGCATGAGCTCCTTCTGGCTCTTAACATGCTCCATCTCATAATGATCGGTAAGCAACGAGAAGATGTTTATATACTCCTCTGCCCATATCTTCTCTTTGATAGCCAGAGGGACATGTTGACCCAACTTTTCCCTTCGAGAGGGTGCAGACTCATCCCTCGCAATCGGCAATGGCCGCTTACCTGAACCGGAAGCTGTATCTGCGACTGGACCTGTCCCAGGTGGTTTCTCTACTGCCGCAGCCGGCGATGGTGCCTTCGTCGCTTCCCTTGTTTCACGCAGTTGCTTCATCAACACCTGCGCGTCGTCAGCCGTGGCGCCCTTGCTACCTTTACCCAACCACGCTGCTAATTGTGCTGCCAGCTCGGGCGGCATATCCTCCCCGGACACAGGGGTGACCACCACGGGAATCGGATTCCCTTCCTCCGGCACGGGAGTTGGTGCTTCGAGTGGGGTACAGGGAACCGGGATGTCTCCCCCAGCTGCTCCCCTTCTGGGCCTCTTGCCTTTTCCTCCTGGAGCTGCTCCTGCCAAAGGACGTTTCGGCCCCCCTTCCTCGTCTTTATCCGCCATTCGCCTTTTTAGGTCGGTCACCTCTTTCATAGGAACACGCAGCATCTGGTCGGTAGTCATTCGCTTTCCCGCCTTCTTGGGCATTCTCCGACAGAGTATCTGCAAAACAAACAAGAAAGATTACAACGCTCAAAATTGGCTCTTCGTTCCGTCTCGAGCTCACGTGCAGCGAGGTGGTGCAGCTTCAGAGCACAGGAACAAGAGGATGCTTCCTTGGCTTGTTGCTCCTTTTATCCGTCTTCAGGGCGGGCGTAAACCCGCCCCTGCCTGCCCCAAGGGCGTGGCCGGCCGCGTCAGTGTCTAGGCCAGCCCACTCCAGGGCGGGAAAAAGGCGCGCCCCGGCTACGCCGCTTCGGGCATACCAGCCGAGACTCGCCTCCCGCCCAAGATGGCTTCCCGGGGGGATCGTGGTACTCCGCCATACGTTCGGGGGGACCGAATGGTCGCCCCTTTCCATATGCTGTTATGGATCAAGGATGCTTCTAAATTTGGAACAGACTCGGATGAGACTGTACTGTCTTTTATTGAACAATATGCCACTTGTGACATACCTAATAGTACAACTGATAAGGACTTAAGAGGAAAAGTGTTACGCTTTCAAAGTCATCGTTGTGGAAAATATTGTCGGCAAAAATTCAAATCAAAGACTAAATTCTACACCAAATGTCGTTTTGGATTTGCACGACCGGTACTTTCAAAAGGGAGAGTCAACAATTTTATGTCATCTTTGCGACATAACATCACAAGAAGGTCACCTAAAAATACGCACAATTTAAGAAGAGGTGAAGAGTCCAAATATATAAATGACTATAACCCAGTCATTTTGTCCATGTTGAATGCTAACATGGACATACAATATGTTGCAGACAACTCTATTGCTGTGGCTCGATATGTAACGTCTTACATCACGAAATCTGAAAAGACGGAACTGAAGGAGATGTGGGAAGACATTTCTCATGAAAAGAGCCTAAGCAAGAAATTGTATACGTACAGTTTGAAGGTGTTGTCTCATCGAGAAATTGGAGCATATGAATGTTGGGATTGGTGTCACTACAACGCATGTTATTACAACGCATGCTTTTACATAGCAATTTTTACAACGCAAATGTTATTACAACGCGATTTTTTACAACGCATGGTATTACATCGTAAAATAGTGTTACTGATGAAAAAGTACTATTACAACGCATTTTATTACAACGCATACCATTACATATAAATATTTTTTTTTTGTAATCTAAAATCTGGCACGGGATGCAGGGAAAATAGGGGTTTTGGGTGGGTAAGTGTATTAAAAAACGGGTCATAAAACTACTATAATATTACGAATTCGATTTAATTATTTATTAAATTAATACCCGAGTATTAAAAAACAGATTTAATTATTTAATAAATTAATACCTGGTTATAAAAAATAATACTATTTAACATCGAATACTATAATGACACACATAAAAATATATAAATAAATCTTATTAAATAATACCTAGAACGGCTTAGATGGAAAATAGAGGTTAGGGGTGGCTAAGTATATTTAAAAATGGGTTCAAAAATTTAAATATTAATACGATACCGATTTAGAACATTAATAAATTAATACTCGAATACTTAAAATTATACTGTATACCATGGAATTCCGTAACAACGCAAAAGAATAAATATATAATTTAAGGATATCAAGAAAAAATAAGAGTTATCAATACTCGATAGACAAAAATAATGACCTTACGAACAAATGAACGCCATTTTAAACACAGCAATGAAAAATAATGTCCATCTACTATTTCCATGCCCTCCAATGTCAACAAGACATTCAAAATGGATGCTAAAACGGAACGAAAGTTTGTTAACCTTACTTTTAAATAAAACAATTTAAATTATAGGTTTCCACATGAAATGAATCCCCCAAAAAAATGATAGAAAACAATATAATTTAGGACAAATATAATGCTATTTAAGAAAAGTTATAAATAGACGTATCCCACCATTTTGAAAACAGTTGATTATCAACTAGCAGAGTAATCAGACGTGAAAACCTGACCCTCTGACCTCTTGACATAAATATCTCCGAAAGCGACCGTAGAAGCATTTCTATTTCATACAACAGTAAGTTATTTAAAACGATTTGGTAAAATGTTTTAGGTTAACATATTATTAGCGTAATATTTCCAAAAACTGTTTAAATATTGTATTAATTAATATAATAGTATACATTAATTTAGTTACAATTAAAACATAATATGTAAGGTTGATTCTTTTTTTTGTTAACATTGTGAACGGTAATAAGCGTTAAAAATTATTTTAAGAGAAATAAATGTATATAATGTACGATAAACATAATATAATTAATACAACGATTTAAAATATTTCGTGAACAAATAAACAGATTAATAATTAATTTATAGAAACGCAAAGATTTCTAAACTAATGAGAGATGACTTAAAAGTAATATTTCTTTATTCGTACATCCAAATGCATGGTAAACGATTTATTATTAATTAATACATATAATTCAAATGGATGTACCCCATTTCAAATGTATACTAAAATATTATCTCAAGCAGACCCAACTGGAAAACAAAAATTGATAATTCCATTAAATAAAGTGGATTATAGAAAAATATTTTACATATAATTGGAACATTAACTGTATAGTAAAAAAATCGTAATAAAATAACTACTTTTAAAAATATAAATGGTTTATTTAAATTATTTTATTTAATCGAAAATAACAAAGCACGTAAAAAAACGAACCCTCTATATACACCCACTCAGTTCATTAAATAATTCCAAATACTAAAAATAAATATGATTAAACGGAAAGGAAATACAGTGTAACGAGTTTTTATATATATATAAAGAATAAGATTCCCTTCCATAGGAAAAAATTAAAAAACTAATACAAAATCGTACGATAATGTGCACTAATATAATATTTTTCGATTTTTAAATGATTAAAAAACACCAAAGAGAAATAAAACTTTTAAAATTGTATTGTTTATAGCCAAACTGAAGAAGTAAAAAAAGACACAGAACGTCGAAAAAACAACCAAAATCGAGAGTATTTTAAAGATTTTGTGAAAAACAACCTTCAAAAAACCGAGGTAATTTCCATGAATATATACATTGCATTTACAGATTTCATAGCAAATGTAAAGCAATGTTGTAAGGATTATAAGTGCAGTATAATAATAACATTTGCCATATTTCTACACATCCTTCAAAGTAATTGCTTTTTCCCCCACATATATAGAGCAGCCAATAAAATGATCCATTTTCTAAGTGTTGAACACCTTTTCTACTTGTTTTCTTCACAGCCTACCAGAAAGCACTCCAAGGCACAGATCCACAAAAAGCCAGCCACTACCAAAACTATTTAGAACAGTTTTTCAAAAAGAACCTTCCGAAACACAAGGTAATTTTCATAAATAAACACATCTAAGTATCATATTCCAGAGCAAATAAAAATTAATATAAAACGCATTATAAGTGCAGAATCATAAGTAGTAAAATTATTCAATTACTATCTCAAGTCTGTGAAAGTGCATGAGTAGGGAAAGAGCGGGATAGTATCCAATTGCTAGTTAGTATTCTAACTCTAAGTAAGTGCATATTCTGAGAAAGTGCTGGTTAGTGAAAAAGTGCCAATTACTATTTCTACTCTGTGAAAGTGCATGAGTAGGGAAAGTGCTGGATAGTGTCCAAGTGCCATTTACTATTCTAACTCCAAGTAAGTGCATATTCTGAGAAAGTGCTGGTTAGTGAAAAAGTGCCAATTACTATTTCTACTCTGTGAAAGTGCATGAGTAGGGAAAGTGCTGGATAGTGCAATTTAATAATAACATGTGCCAGATTTATAAACAGGCTTAAAAGTAAATGCTTTTCCCCCCACATATATAGAGCAGCCAATAAAATGATACATTTTCTAAGCATTGAACACCTTTTCTACTTGTTTTCTTCACAGCCAACCAGAAACCACTCCAAGGCACAGATCTACAAAAAGCCAGCCAATACCAAAACTATTTAGAACAGTTTTTCAAAAAGAACCTTCCGAAACACAAGGTAATTCTCATAAATAAACACATCTAAGTATCATATTTCTGAGCAATTAAAAATCAATGTAAAACGCATTATAAGTGCAGAATCATAAGTAGTAGAATTATTCAATTACTATCCCAACTCTGTGAAAGTGCAAGAGTAGGAAAAGTGCGGGATAGTGTCCAATTGCTAGTTAGTATTCTAACTCCAGGTAAGTGCATATTGAGAGAAAGTGCTGGTTAGTGAAAAAGTGCCAATTACTATTCCAACTCTGTGAAAGTGCATGAGTAGGGAAAATGCGGGATAGTGTCCAAGTGCTATTTACTATTCTAACTCCAAGTATGTGCATATTGAGAGAAAATGTTGGTTAGTGAAAAAGTGCCAATTATTATTTCTACTCTGTGAAAGTGCATGAGTAGGGAAAGTGTGGGATAGTGTCCAATTGCTAGTTACTATTCTAACTCCAGGTAAGTGCATATTCTGAGAAAGTGCTGGTTATTGAAAAAGTGCCAATTACTATTCCAACTCTGTGAAAGTGCATGAGTAGGGAAAGTGCGGGATAGTGTCCAAGTGCCATTTACTATTCTAACTCCAAGTAAGTGCATATTCTGAGAAAGTGCTGGTTAGTGAAAAAGTGCCAATTACTATTCCAACTCTGTGAAAGTGTATGAGTAGGGAAAGTGCGGGGTAGTGTCCAAATGCCATTTACTATTCTAACTCCAAGTAAGTGCATATTCTGAGAAAGTGCTGGTTAGTGAAAAAGTGCCAATTACTATTTCTACTCTGTGAAAGTGCATGAGTAGGGAAAGTGCGGGATAGTGTCCAAGTGCCATTTACTATTCTAACTCCAAGTAAGTGCATATTCTGAGAAAGTGCTGGTTAGTTTAAAAAAGCCAATCACTATTACAAGACCATGAAAGTACATGAGTAGAGAAAGTGCTGGAAAGTGCAGTTTAATAATAACATGTGCCAGATTTATAAACATACTTAAAGGTAAATACTTTTTCCCCCACATATATATAAAGCAGCCAATAAAATGATACATTTTCTAAGCATTGAACACTTTTTCTACTTGTTTTCTTCACAGCCTACCAGAAAGCACTCCAAAGCACAGATCCGCAAAAAGCCTGCCAATACCAAAACAAATTTAGAACAGTTTTTCAAAAAGAACCTTCCGAAACACAAGGTAATTTTCATAAATAAACACATCTAAGTATCATATTTCTGAGCAATTAAAAATCAATGTAAAACGCATTATAAGTGCAGAATCATAAGTAGAAAAATTATTCAATTACTATCCCAACTCTATGAAAGTGCAAGAGTAGGAAAAGTGCGGGATAGTGTCCTTTTGCTAGTTAGTATTCTAACTCCAGGTAAGTGCATATTGAGAGAAAGTGCTGGTTAGTGAAAAAGTGCCAATTACTATTCCAACTCTGTGAAAGTGCATGAGTAGGGAAAGTGCGGGATAGTGTCCAAGTACCATTTACTATTCTAACTCCAAGTAAGTACATATTCTGAGAAAGTGCTGGTTAGTGAAAAAGTGCCAATTACTATTCCAACTCTGTGAAAGTGCATGAGTAGGGAAAGTGCGGGATAGTGTCCAAATGCCATTTACTATTCTAAATCCAAGTAAGTACATATTCTGAGAAAGTGCTTGTTAGTGAAAAAGTGCCAATTACTATTTCTACTCTGTGAAAGTGCATGAGTAGGGAAAGTGCGGGATAGTGTCCAATTGCTAGTTACTATTCTAACTCCAGGTAAGTGCATATTCTGAGAAAGTGCTGGTTATTGAAAAAGTGCCAATTACTATTCCAACTCTGTGAAAGTGCATGAGTAGGGAAAGTGCGGGATAGTGTCCAAGTGCCATTTACTTTTCTAACTCCAAGTAAGTGCATATTCTGAGAAAGTGCTGGTTATTGAAAAAGTGCCAATTACTATTCCAACTCTGTGAAAGTGCATGAGTAGGGAAAGTGCGGGATAGTGTCCAAGTGCCATTTACTATTCTAACTCCAAGTAAGAGCATATTCTGAGAAAGTGCTTGTTAGTGAAAAAGTGCCAATTACTATTTCTACTCTGTGAAAGTGCATGAGTAGGGAAAGTGCTGGATAGTGTCCAAGTGCCATTTACTATTCTAACTCCAAGTAAGTGCATATTCTGAGAAAGTGCTGGTTAGTTTAAAAAAGCCAATCACTATTACAAGACCATGAAAGTGCATGAGTAGAGAAAGTGCTGGAAAGTGCAGTTTAATAATAACATGTGCCAGATTTATAAACATACTTAAAGGTAAATGCTTTTTCTCCACATATATATAAAGCAGCCAATAAAATGATACATTTTCTAAGCATTGAACACCTTTTCTACTTGTTTTCTTCACAGCCTACCAGAAAGCACTCCAAAGCACAGATCCGCAAAAAGCCTGCCAATACCAAAACAAATTTAGAACAGTTTTTCAAAAAGAACCTTCCGAAACACAAGGTAATTTTCATAAATAAACACATCTAAGTATCATATTTCTGAGCAATTAAAAATCAATGTAAAACGCATTATAAGTGCAGAATCATAAGTAGAAAAATTATTCAATTACTATCCCAACTCTATGAAAGTGCAAGAGTAGGAAAAGTGCGGGATAGTGTCCTTTTGCTAGTTACTATTCTAACTCCAGGTAAGTGCATATTGAGAGAAAGTGCTGGTTAGTGAAAAAGTGCCAATTACTATCTCAAGTCTGTGAAAGTGCATGAGTAGTGAAAGTGCGGGATAGTGTCCAAGTGCCATTTACTATTCTAACTCCAAGTAAGTACATATTCTGAGAAAGTGCTGGTTAGTGAAAAAGTGCCAATTACTATTCCAACTCTGTGAAAGTGCATGAGTAGGGAAAGTGCGGGATAGTGTCCAAATGCCATTTACTATTCTAAATCCAAGTAAGTGCATATTCTGAGAAAGTGCTGGTTAGTTTAAAAAAGCCAATCACTATTACAAGACCATGAAAGTACATGAGTAGAGAAAGTGCTGGAAAGTGCAGTTTAATAATAACATGTGCCAGATTTATAAACATACTTAAAGGTAAATACTTTTTCCCCCACATATATATAAAGCAGCCAATAAAATGATACATTTTCTAAGCATTGAACACCTTTTCTACTTGTTTTCTTCACAGCCTACCAGAAAGCACTCCAAAGCACAGATCCGCAAAAAGCCTGCCAATACCAAAACAAATTTAGAACAGTTTTTCAAAAAGAACCTTCCGAAACACAAGGTAATTTTCATAAATAAACACATCTAAGTATCATATTTCTGAGCAATTAAAAATCAATGTAAAACGCATTATAAGTGCAGAATCATAAGTAGAAAAATTATTCAATTACTATCCCAACTCTATGAAAGTGCAAGAGTAGGAAAAGTGCGGGATGGTGTCCTTTTGCTAGTTAGTATTCTAACTCCAGGTAAGTGCATATTGAGAGAAAGTGCTGGTTAGTGAAAAAGTGCCAATTACTATTCCAACTCTGTGAAAGTGCATGAGTAGGGAAAGTGCGGGATAGTGTCCAAGTGCCATTTACTATTCTAACTCCAAGTAAGTACATATTCTGAGAAAGTGCTGGTTAGTGAAAAAGTGCCAATTACTATTCCAACTCTATGAAAGTGCATGAGTAGGGAAAGTGCGGGATAGTGTCCTTTTGCTAGTTAGTATTCTAACTCCAGGTAAGTGCATATTGAGAGAAAGTGCTGGTTAGTGAAAAAGTGCCAATTACTATTCCAACTCTGTGAAAGTGCATGAGTAGGGAAAGTGCGGGATAGTGTCCAATTGCTAGTTACTATTCTAACTCCAGGTAAGTGCATATTCTGAGAAAGTGCTGGTTAGTGAAAAAGTGCCAATTACTATTCCAACTCTGTGAAAGTGCATGAGTAGGGAAAGTGCGGGATAGTGTCCAAATGCCATTTACTATTCTAAATCCAAGTAAGTACATATTCTGAGAAAGTGCTTGTTAGTGAAAAAGTGCCAATTACTATTTCTACTCTGTGAAAGTGCATGAGTAGGGAAAGTGCGGGATAGTGTCCAATTGCTAGTTACTATTCTAACTCCAGGTAAGTGCATATTCTGAGAAAGTGCTGGTTATTGAAAAAGTGCCAATTACTATTCCAACTCTGTGAAAGTGCATGAGTAGGGAAAGTGCGGGATAGTGTCCAAGTGCCATTTACTATTCTAACTCCAAGTAAGTGCATATTCTGAGAAAGTGCTTGTTAGTGAAAAAGTGCCAATTTCTATTTCTACTCTGTGAAAGTGCATGAGTAGGGAAAGTGCTGGATAGTGTCCAAGTGCCATTTACTATTCTAACTCCAAGTAAGTGCATATTCTGAGAAAGTGCTGGTTAGTTTAAAAAAGCCAATCACTATTACAAGACCATGAAAGTGCATGAGTAGAGAAAGTGCTGGAAAGTGCAGTTTAATAATAACATGTGCCAGATTTATAAACATACTTAAAGGTAAATGCTTTTTCTCCACATATATATAAAGCAGCCAATAAAATGATACATTTTCTAAGCATTGAACACCTTTTCTACTTGTTTTCTTCACAGCCTACCAGAAAGCACTCCAAAGCACAGATCCGCAAAAAGCCTGCCAATACCAAAACAAATTTAGAACAGTTTTTCAAAAAGAACCTTCCGAAACACAAGGTAATTTTCATAAATAAACACATCTAAGTATCATATTTCTGAGCAATTAAAAATCAATGTAAAACACATTATAAGTGCAGAATCATAAGTAGAAAAATTATTCAATTACTATCCCAACTCTATGAAAGTGCAAGAGTAGGAAAAGTGCGGGATAGTGTCCTTTTGCTAGTTACTATTCTAACTCCAGGTAAGTGCATATTGAGAGAAAGTGCTGGTTAGTGAAAAAGTGCCAATTACTATCTCAAGTCTGTGAAAGTGCATGAGTAGTGAAAGTGCGGGATAGTGTCCAAGTGCCATTTACTATTCTAACTCCAAGTAAGTACATATTCTGAGAAAGTGCTGGTTAGTGAAAAAGTGCCAATTACTATTCCAACTCTGTGAAAGTGCATGAGTAGGGAAAGTGCGGGATAGTGTCCAAATGCCATTTACTATTCTAAATCCAAGTAAGTGCATATTCTGAGAAAGTGCTGGTTAGTTTAAAAAAGCCAATCACTATTACAAGACCATGAAAGTACATGAGTAGAGAAAGTGCTGGAAAGTGCAGTTTAATAATAACATGTGCCAGATTTATAAACATACTTAAAGGTAAATACTTTTTCCCCCACATATATATAAAGCAGCCAATAAAATGATACATTTTCTAAGCATTGAACACCTTTTCTACTTGTTTTCTTCACAGCCTACCAGAAAGCACTCCAAAGCACAGATCCGCAAAAAGCCTGCCAATACCAAAACAAATTTAGAACAGTTTTTCAAAAAGAACCTTCCGAAACACAAGGTAATTTTCATAAATAAACACATCTAAGTATCATATTTCTGAGCAATTAAAAATCAATGTAAAACGCATTATAAGTGCAGAATCATAAGTAGAAAAATTATTCAATTACTATCCCAACTCTATGAAAGTGCAAGAGTAGGAAAAGTGCGGGATAGTGTCCTTTTGCTAGTTAGTATTCTAACTCCAGGTAAGTGCATATTGAGAGAAAGTGCTGGTTAGTGAAAAAGTGCCAATTACTATTCCAACTCTGTGAAAGTGCATGAGTAGGGAAAGTGCGGGATAGTGTCCAAGTGCCATTTACTATTCTAACTCCAAGTAAGTACATATTCTGAGAAAGTGCTGGTTAGTGAAAAAGTGCCAATTACTATTCCAACTCTATGAAAGTGCATGAGTAGGGAAAGTGCGGGATAGTGTCCTTTTGCTAGTTAGTATTCTAACTCCAGGTAAGTGCATATTGAGAGAAAGTGCTGGTTAGTGAAAAAGTGCCAATTACTATTCCAACTCTGTGAAAGTGCATGAGTAGGGAAAGTGCGGGATAGTGTCCAATTGCTAGTTACTATTCTAACTCCAGGTAAGTGCATATTCTGAGAAAGTGCTGGTTAGTGAAAAAGTGCCAATTACAATTCTACTCTGTGAAAGTGCATGAGTAGGGAAAGTGCTGGATAGTGTCAAAGTGCCATTTACTATTCTAAATCCAAGTAAGTGCATATTCTGAGAAAGTGCTGGTTAGTGAAAAAGTGCCAATTACTATTTCTACTCTGTGAAAGTGCATGAGTAGGGAAAGTGCTGGATAGTGTCAAAGTGCCATTTACTATTCTAACTCCAGGTAAGTGCCTAATTAGAGAAAGTACTGGTTTGTGAAACTGTACCACTTACTATTCCTACTCTGTGCAAGTGCATGAGTAAAGAAAGTGCTGGATAATGTTAAAATGCCTCTTACTATTCAAACTCCAAATCATTGCATATTAAAAGAAATTGCAGTATAATAATAACATTTGCCATATTTCTAAACAACCTTTAAACTAAATAAAATTAACATCTGCATAAAAAGCAAATATATATTTCAAAATATGTGTAATTATGTAAATTCAAAAATGTGTGTATCATCATTTTAATATAATTTACATTTCCATTTTTCAACAGGAAATGGCAAGTCAAACTACTGCAACTTACACCAAATCTCGTAAAGGGAACAGACTACTTAAACATTGTGGGTATGTATACTGTAATGAGAGGCTAAGTGAACCAAGGAGACATTGGAGGTGTGTACAATATTATACAGCCCATTGCAGCGGCAGAGCGGTTACTGTTGGTGAGATTGTGGTAAGAACCACAGAACATAACCACTCTGCCTCTGCAATGGAGATTGAAATACGCGATACCATCAATGAAATGAAAGATCTTGCATGCACCTCCAATCAAACTCCTGGTCAAATTTTAAGAGAGGTTGCACAACATGTCCCTGGACATGTTGCTTGTAATATGCCAACAATCCCAAATTTGCGTAGAATAATTCAAAGAAAAAAGCAGGCAAGTAACACACAAACTGTTACTCCTCAAACTTTTGCTGACATTGTAATTCCTCATGATTTAACTCTTTCTTTCTCTAATGAACCTTTTCTACTGTATGATAACCAAAACCCTCTGAAACGCATGTTAATATTTAGCACTCCCCGTAACCTTTTTAAATTAGAAAATACAGAAATTTGGATGATGGATGGGACGTTTAAAAGTACACCCCATCCATTCGCCCAAATTTACAGTATTCATGCTCAAATTAATAATAATGTAGTTCCTTTAGTATACAGTTTACTACCAGATAAGCAATCTGCAACCTATACTGAGTTCTTATCAGTAATTAAAGAAAAAACTTCTGGAAAAAGCCCTAGGAAAATCATATTAGATTTTGAATTGACAATGATGAATGTCATCAACAAATTGTACACGGATACCCAAATTCAGGGATGTTTTTTTCATTTTTCCCAGGCATATTGGCGTAAACTCCAAAAAACATCCCTGGTTGCAGATTACTCGTCTGATAGTAAATTACAAGTAGGCATGGGCGGAAAATCCGTTCCGCTCGCGGATTTTGCGGATTTTCGGGAAATCCGCAATCCGCGAGATTTGCGAATTTCCCGCAAAATCCGCGAGCAGCGGATTTTGCTCGCACTGCTCGCACTGTTCGCGTGAGTTCGCGCCCCGCGAATAAGTGCAAAATTGCAGAAATACGATCTTAGCAAAACTGAAAGTAACTACTTACCAGGTTCAAAAGTTCAGGCTCATCATTAGTAGCCATTTCCTGTAGTGCTTCCTGAGGGGCCCCTCCAGAGTTCAGTTGCCAGTTGAAACTATTATGTGACCCTGCTCTGAACCTCAGAATAGTTACACATATGCCACAAAGGTCCTGAATTACAGCTAAGGGAGACAAGCAGGAGCCAGGCTGGAAGTTAAAATCCATTAATCAGCCCCTAATTCATTATTGTCAGTTGGGGCAGGGCAGGTGTTGTAACTAATTTTGCAACAATGAAAGCACTTAGCAAGTGCAAAAGATCACTAATCAGGGCGCAATAAGGAAGCAGGTGCCAGCTAAAAAAATATTCTGTGACACATTAATCAGCCCCAAATTAATTCAGGTCACTTGAGGCAGGGAAGGTGTGCTTTGCTTTGCCGAAAATAATGTACACTGGACAACCAGAGGGTGTGGTGATGAAACAGAGGGTGGCATGGGTGGGCCAGAGGATGGCATGAGTAGTCAGAGAGTGGCAGTGGTGACAGAGAGTGGCAGTGATGAAGAAGAGTGTCCCAAACAGGCTGGACACGTAGAAACAACAAGTTCGCGAAACTTGCGACCCGACAGGTAAGTTCGCAAATTGCGAAATTGTAAAAACCCTCGCGAACTGGCAGAAACACGGGCGAACACAAAAAAAAAAATCCGCAAATTCGCGGGAATTCGCGGATTTTGCGGATTGCGAATCCGCAAATCCGCAAAATTCGCGAACGCGAGATCCGCAAAATTCGCTCATGCTTAATTACAAGTAGAACTAAAAAAATTAACTGCACTTTGTTTTGTACCACCTAATAGTGTAGATGACTACTACACAGCAATTTCAGAGTCAGAATATTTTGTAGAAAATGAGGAAAAATTGGCACCCATTTTAAATTATTTCGAAGACACATGGATTGGACGTCTAGGCAGGTCGGGTCGCAGGAGGAAGCCACGTTACCATGTGGAGTGGTGGAATTGCTACTCTACCTGCTTAGAAGGTGGTGCAAAAACAAATAATGCCATAGAGGGATGGCATAACTCCTTCAGTCACACGATTGGCAAACACCATCCTAATTTCTACTCTTTCCTGAAAACTTTGAAGAAGGAGCAAAGTTTTCAAGAAATGAGACTTGCTCAGGCATTGTCAGGTATTCTAAACCCACGTCCTTCAAGGCAAACAAAGGAAATGTCTGAGAGACTATTGGGTATACTACAACAATTTTCGTTGTGTGTGGCTTTGGACTACCTAGAAAATGTTGCTAATATTTTACATTTTTAACTTTTTTTTCTCTAACTTACTTTCCTGCTTTGCCCTAAATTAATTTTTAAATTTTTTAATTCATTTGACATTTTTCAAAACATTTTTTAAATTATTACTTGTCGGGTTCCCTTACTTTTTTTACCATTTTTTTTTTCAAACGACACCTGTTAAAAATAAGAAAAATTTCTTTTCTTATCTCTTTCATAAGAACAAAACCCTAACATAATAGTTTTTATAAATCTTTTTCAAAACTAAAATGGTAAAAATTTTCATTCCATTTATTTTAAATGTTGTAAACATTTTGAACGTTCAAAGAAAATATATGCTATACAAAAAAAAAAACCTTTATTTGAGAAAAGTGTTGCTGGCTTGTGAAAAATTATATTAGTAAACTGGTTCTATTATCGAAAAATATATCTGTTTATTTTTTATATTTTTCAAAAATTTCTGTGCTATTTCAAACAGAAAAAGTTTTTTAAAACCTAAGATACTTTTTATTCTAAGCTTAAATTTAAAGCATTTTTGTTTGTTTTTAACAAATCTTCCCAAAAAAATATGACCTTGTGTAGCTATTAAAATATGTAAAATGTCATTATTTATTTCACAACAACCTAACTGCAGTATTTCTCGCTAACTAAACAACCTAACTGCAGTATTTCTCACTAACTAACAAAATCTAATTGGCATTTTTACAAAATAATAATTACTACTTACAATGAAAATTCATCTTTTTTCCAATATGTAAACAATTTCTTTCTTAAATTACGGACCTCGATATCAACTCTCTCAAACAAAACGTAAACATGAAAATGTTACCATATAAATCAATAGAGAACATTTTTCTAAATTCTCTAAAAAGCAAACAAAGGAAACATTGCATGGTTTTTGCAAAAACGAACTCTCTTTTAAATCCAAAGAAACCAGTTTTCTCTAATACATAACAAGCCAAATGCAATCAGTTTTCCCATAAATTGTTTCTAACCTTTCCTATCTGTGTTCGTCTAATAAAAAGTATCCAAACATATCTACAACTACACAAAACATATTACGTTCAAAATGTATACAATATATATCATCACGATATGTTTACCAACATATTTACCATTTATTTTTCCCGTAAAATAACCCGACGATGGCATATAACAGTGAAATGTTCGGCGACATGTTGAAAAATAATCAAAACAACTATTAGTTTAATAAGCAACCTCTACTTAACCTCTCATTACATTATACATATCTTTTTAACTATGTTTTAGTGTAAAATAAGTTTGAAAAGTTTCCTACCTTTAGCGCAGATCAGCTTCCTGCTACTTCCAGCAATCGGAAAATCCAAGATGGCGGCTTGCGTCGACGTTAACGTGAAGACGTCATCCAAAAACATCAAAATAGAAAATGGCCAATTACATTAAAATGTATCATATGTTTATATTAATTACTAAATCTTTAATTTCTTAATAAAAAAAATCACAAAAATGTTTGCAATTGAAATAAATATATATATATATTTTTTTACATTTATTTACATCAATAAAAAAAAATTTAATTGAACTACATGTGGTTTCTACTTTTATTATTTTTATTTTTAACGTTATTAATTAAAATAAAGTCATCAAAAATTATGTTTTTTTTCACTTACCATTTGTCTACACTTATTTCCTTCTTCTCCCTCCTGCATCTGTTGTTTTAAAAGCATACCAAACTGTCCCGCGGATCGCATTGAAGACGTCATCGAAATAAATAAAGGACAAAACGCTTCATTGAAATCAATACAAAAGTGTGGGAAAAAGTATAAATAAGAATCTAAAAATTATTTAAAAAGTATTGTTAATAAAGAAAAAATATAATAAACAAAAAAGAATATTTTATTGATTTAATTATTACAAATGTAACATTCTACAAAAATTAAATCTATTTTTAAGTAAAAACCAGAGTATTAATACTTGAATTTTTAATCTTCTTTACTTTATAATTTTATTTAATATTTAAGTTAAAGTACCAAAAAATAATATAATGACAAACATGATATTTATGTTGCAAAAAAATACCTGAGTATTAATACTTAATTTTAAATAAATAATATCCTGAATATTAATACTTCCTACATGTTTAAAAAACTAATAAACTAATTAAATATATATATATCTAAAACAAATAATATAATTAAAATAAAAAAATATATATCTTAATACCCCCATAAAATTATTATTAAAAAATTAATACTAAATAAATATTAATTAAATAAAATTAATATATAAAGAGCTATATATCTGAAATACCCAAAATGTTCTAATAATCACTAACTATTAAAATTATTTTTAAATTCTACATAAAATTTAAATAATTTTAGAAACAATAAAAAATTATTACTAAATAAATAATAATTTAAAAAGAATAATATATAGAAATCTTCTAATAATCACTAACTATTATAAATATTTTTTAATACATATTAATTTTAATTAATTTTATAAACAATAAAAAATTAATACTAAATAAATAATAATTAAACAAAATTAAAATATAAATAACTATGTATCTAAATACCCTAAAAAAATAAAATACGATGTAAATACATGCGTTGTAATAGCATTAGCGTTGTAACACCATGCGTTGTAAAAACATGCGTTGTAATAGAAATTACGTTGTAATACCTGCGTTGTAATAGCACTACGTTGTAATAGTTGCGTTGTAATGGATGTTCCCCGAATGTTGTGATCGCTTATCATCAGCAAGTCTTTATGCAAAATCAAGAACTATCCTGTGGGTGAGTTTGGGTCTTGCAGAAACACGAAACCGTGTTCTGAAACCTGTGCAAGAAATTGAATATTTAGCACAGAAAGAACCAAACAGTACAGGCATTCTGAAAACAAATATGTTGGATACATACTATCCAAATAGAAGTACTCTGCTTGAAAACATTTGTCTGTATGAAATACTTCAAAACTACAGTTTTAAAAGGAATATTACAGAGAATATTGATAAAGGTGTACACGCTGTAAATGGACATGAAGGATGTCTGGTGAAACAAAGAAAAGGACACTTGATTAATCACCAAAAACTGAGTTGCGAAACACTTGACAAAAGAGAATTTTACTATTTAGCTCTTTTGCAACTTTTTAAACCATGGCGTACAGAAGAGGAACTACTTGGTGACGTTGATAGTTATGAAGATTCATTTAAAGCATCTAAAAGTAGTATTGAATGTCCTGTTTTCAGTAATTATCTCCAAATGTTGAATGACGAAATAGAGCAAGAAGCAACAATTGCAGCGCAGATTGCTAGAGACAGTTCACAAGGTAGTCAAAGTTCGGCTTCATTAAGTCAAGATCCACTGGGACAACCAATTATCCAAAATGAAGCAGCCACTGCCATGGATGAGGTGGAAAGAGCAATGCAGCAAGGTCAAGAGGAAGTAATAAACTTAGAAGAATTGAAGAAGCAATTTATTCTTGAGCAAAGACAGATGTATGATGAAGTGACAGAGCACATTGAGCATGGCTTTCGTCATGAGAAAAAAGAATGCTCATATGGCTGAGATACCCGCCACCCCCTCTCAACACAATCCCCAAAGGAGGGAAACCGGAAACAGTTCTTGAAGTTTTTGGAAGAGGGAGGGAGTGACCCTCCCGGCCGTATTTATTAAAACAAAATTAAAACATTTATTAATGTACAATTTCATTACCACATTGCGATGTTTGGCTAACCTTAACAGATTCTCTAATACAGAGGTTCTCCTAGCCGAACTAACATCCTACAAAAACATTGACTTGAAATTTTGAAATTGTACATCCTAACGTTTAAGGGCCAACGGCAAGGTCGTAACCGGTGTCAAGATCCCTAACCAGAAATACCCCCCCCACTTGGGAGGGGCGACAGGACTGAGGCGTACCTCCAGTGCAACTACCAATTTCCCTTGACTTGACGGGGGCACCAATAAACTCGACGCCATTTAAAGGTCGTTCGAGGACTCGTGTGAGGTATCTAGAAGGTAGCGTAGACCTCCCCCCAAACCCCACACAACTTACCACATCTGCCGTCGCAGACGTCACTGGCCCCGGGAAATTCCCCAGGAGGGGGCTGTAACCCCTCCTACACAGGAAGGGGCCTTGACCGCCTTTCCTTTTCTTTCGGCGACCCATCCTTAGAAGGGACCGCCTCCCCGTTGAGGGGCCAATGGCCACCTCTCCCGAGCGCTCCCATCCGTGTTGGGTGACGCCCACTCATAGGGATCTTCTAATTAGTGCTCACCGATCATGACCTTACCGCCCGACCAAAAATAAATACGACAATGCTAACTAAATGACTAACTATGAAAAGACAGTAGCACCACCACTTTATTAAAAGCATGCTTACTGATAAACACTAAAGCAGAAATACTTTATTTGCAAAACATGACACAAATTGACCAGACTTTATTGCATACTCAAAGTCATTACGATAATCACCATAACCTGTAAACGAAAATCAGAGTTATCCATCAAACTTTTATTCAGACATTATTAAAACCACTTGCTGTCCTCAGGGGCTGGTGGGTGGGTCAAAATTGGCTCTTCGTTCCGTCTCGAGCTCACGTGCAGCGAGGAGGTGCAGCTTCAGAGCACAGGAACAAGAGGATGCCTTCGGGTCTTGCGTCCCCTTTTATCCGTCTTCAGGGCGGGCGTAAACCCGCCCCTGCCTGCCCCGAGGGCGTGGCCAGCCGCGTCAGTGTCTAGGCCAGCCCACTCTAGGGCGGGAAAAAGCGCGCCCCGGCTACACCGCTTCGGGCATACCAGCCGAGACACGCCTCCCGCCCAAGATGGCTTCCCGGGGGGATCGTGGTACTCTGCCATACGTGCGGGGGGACCGAGTGGTCGCCCCTTTCCATATGGCTGAGATACCCGCCACCCCCTCTCAACACAATCCCCAAAGGAGGGAAACCGGAAACAGTTCTTGAAGTTTTTGGAAGAGGGAGGGAGTGACCCTCCCGGCCGTATTTATTAAAACAAAATTAAAACATTTATTAATGTACAATTTCATTACCACATTGCGATGTTTGGCTAACCTTAACAGATTCTCTAATACAGAGGTTCTCCTAGCCGAACTAACATCCTACAAAAACATTGACTTGAAATTTTGAAATTGTACATCCTAACGTTTAAGGGCCAACGGCAAGGTCGTAACCGGTGTCAAGATCCCTAACCAGAAATACCCCCCCCACTTGGGAGGGGCGACAGGACTGAGGCGTACCTCCAGTGCAACTACCAATTTCCCTTGACTTGACGGGGGCACCAATAAACTCGACGCCATTTAAAGGTCGTTCGAGGACTCGTGTGAGGTATCTAGAAGGTAGCGTAGACCTCCCCCCAAACCCCACACAACTTACCACATCTGCCGTCGCAGACGTCACTGGCCCCGGGAAATTCCCCAGGAGGGGGCTGTAACCCCTCCTACACAGGAAGGGGCCTTGACCGCCTTTCCTTTTCTTTCGGCGACCCATCCTTAGAAGGGACCGCCTCCCCGTTGAGGGGCCAATGGCCACCTCTCCCGAGCGCTCCCATCCGTGTTGGGTGACGCCCACTCATAGGGATCTTCTAATTAGTGCTCACCGATCATGACCTTACCGCCACAGGCCGGATAGATGACCGGCTATCCGGACCCCCCACAAAGCTCCTACCTAAAGGTCATGTTTCAACGTTTTTAACCATGCTAAGAAGTCTCCTATGAGTAACTCATTCCCCACCCGAGACAAATGCACACCATCCCCCAAATACATACTGTGATCATTAATACAGCCATGCGAAATAGAATGCAATGTCCTGGAACGGAACAACCTACTCACTTTGTTATTAAGCTTTCTAACAGAATGATTCAAAGCAGGAATAGAAATAGCCCCTCGCCATACCTTTCGTGGGATCATATGGGACCACGCAATTATGCACCCCGGAACTCTCCTTGCCAACCAACTTACAGTGGAAAGCATTGCCTCCAGGAGAAGTCGTCTACCGGTGGTGACTAAATCATTGCCCCCTAGATGTACTATGACTATAGACGGCGGTGACCTCGTCCGCCCTAACAAACCCTCGAAAAATGTTTGAAACTGGTCAATACAGAGACCGCCTCTTCCGTAGAAGGACACCCTGTACCCGTATTCCCCAGCTACGTGAATCATGTCACCTGCTTTGAATACGTCCACGGCACGCCTCACGTATGAGTGGCCCACGACCCACACCTCCTTTTTCACAGCCGGTGATGTCTGACCGCTGGCCCGGTGTTGGGTCGACTGCATAGTCCGCCCCGCCTCGTAGGCTTGCGCAACTGAAAATTAAACAAAAACAAGAGGCGTGAGTACATCATCACAGCTTCACAACATGTGCAACCGCACATACCTCTTATAACAATTGGAGGACCAACGCCCCACTCGTTTTACTTGTTCAACATTAAGACCCCTAGCTGTAGCTTCTGTAGCAGCCCCTATCCGAAAGGAATGGGTCCCAAACTCGCCCGGGTTCAAGCCCGCAGCGGCAATTGACATCGCAAGCACCCGCTGAAACTGAAATTTCGTCAGTGGGGTGGCGTCCGCGTGTCTCAACAAGGTCCCCCCCCATGATGCCACCCTTCGTGCTAAGTAGTCTTCTAAACACTTTACCGGACACATGGAGGACCCGGGAATCCTGCGTATGATTATGCAGTCACCCATCCCACCCTGATCGGTCTTGGACCTGACAAAGGAGACAGTCATTGTCTCTCCTCTGATCTGAACGTGTTCCTGGCCCAAACCCCCTGTCACATCCTGTTTGTTCCTTGCCACTAGTTCGCTTACCCGCATCGCCCCATGAAATGCCAGCGTAAAAGCGGCTCGGAACAACACTGTCTCAAACTGAGATGAACATGTGGAAGGGAGTGTGGCCAGCAACTGGGCCAACCTATCCAAACCTATCGGGCGCCTCTCATCTACTCTGCGACCCTCAAGGCGTTGCCACCCACGCAGCGCTTTCTGTACCACGAAAGACGCTGTCGGGTCCTGGATACCATGAGCCCTGGCAACAAAGGAAATGGCAGCACGATGCCTCTGGGCCGTAGCCACTGATTTCCCAGCCCTACGTAGGGACATCAGAAAATTCACTACCCATTCCCCGTGGCCCCAAAGCCCCTCTCTATCGGTCCCCAAAAAGGCTAAATAGGACCGAAACGCCCCTTCATATGCCTTCCTCGTCCTTGGTGCTAGACTCTCTCCCACGAGGTGACGAAGTTCGGGGCACCGAGAGACCAGAGAGCTTCGGGAAAGGGTGCCGGCTCTGGGTCCGCTGTGGGAAGGAAACCCGAGAAAGCCTGCATATGAAAACGAGACAGGGCATCAGCCGCCTGATTCATTACCCCCGGGACATGTTTTGCTCTGAATAGCACATTCAGTTGCATACACAGTAAAACAATTTCCTTGAGCAGTCTCAAAATCAGCTTACATCGTGCAGCCTGGCTATTGATGCACTCGACCACGGTCATATTGTCAGACCAAAATATCACAGAGTGATCTTTGAACCCTTCGGGCCAGGTTCTCAGGGCCACAAAAATGGGGAAAAGTTCAAGGAAAGCAATATTACTTGTCAGACCATTGTCATGCCACCATGCCGGCCACCTTTGTGCCGACCATTTTGTGCCGAAGATGGCACCAAAACCTATGCTACCTGCTGAATCTGTCCATAGCCCCAGCTCTTCCGAGGACACGGCTGGTTTGTTCCAGACGACTCGACCATTAAAGTCCGTCAGGAATGCTAGCCAAATGCGCATGTCCTGGCGGACCTCAGCCGATAGTCTCGTGCGATGATGGCCCTCCTTTAAGCCGACCATAGCTTGGGCAATTGAACGGGAGAAGGGGCGGGCCATTGGTATAACCCTCAGGGCAAAATTCAACTGTCCCACCAACTGCTGTAATTGATGCAGCGTAACTTTAGATCCATTTATACACACTCGCAGGGCTGCCCTGAACTTCAACACTTTGTCAGCTGGCAAACGAAAACAGCCCTCACTGGAGTCTAACTCGATCCCCAGAAACTCGAGGCAAGTCGCAGGACCCACCGTCTTACCTGGTGCCAAAGGCACACCAAACTGCTTCATTAACATACAAAATTCGGCCAAGGCACGGCCACATTCGAGATCCCCGGCTGCCCCAAGGAACAGAAAACCATCAAGGTAATGCATTACATTGTGGAAACCCGTCTTCTTTGTGAAGACCCATTGTAGAAAACTACTGAATTTCTCGAAATAGGCACAAGATATAGAGCACCCCATCGGCATACACCTATCCATGTAATAATAACCCTGAAACATGAAACCTAGGAGACGCTGGTCGTCTGGGTGTACCGGGAGCAATCGGAACGCTGACTCGATATCTGACTTCGCCATCAGCGCCCCGGGCCCCAGGCGATTCAAAATGGCTACGGCCTCATCGAAGGATGCGTACCGCACCGAACATACTTCCGGATCTATTGCATCGTTTACAGAAAAACCACGTGGAGCTGATAAATTGTGAATCAATCGGAACTCACCCGGGTCCTTCTTGGGGACCACCCCTAAAGGAGAACAAACAAAATCCTGCACCGGGGGTACACTAAACGGGCCGGCGACCCGACCTCGAGTAACCTCTTTCAGGATCTTATCCTGTACCACGGTCGTATGCTGCAGGACCGACAGTTGATTTTTACACTTCTCCACACCCTGAAAGTCCCCTACCGGGATGCGGAAACCATACGAAAATCCGTTCCGCAGCACCCCAGCAGAAGTACGATCCGGGTATTCACTGAGCCAGGGAATCATCGCCAAGGTATCAATCGGGGTAGGTAAAGGCGCCCCTCGGACTATGTTAGACCTGTTTGGCGCCTCCTCTCCCCCCGTTATCACCCGTTTTGGCTCTGCACGTGGACTCAGGATGGGGCGACCCGCACCCACTACATTCATGTTTAAATTTACACGATCCCTGGGGCCTAGTACATTTACCTCTGTTGAAATTAAAGCATAACCCCCTTTTTCCTGTATTGCCAGCAGGTCTCGAGTAATCGTCGGTACCCGTACCTGTACGAAAGGGCGTCCCCCCATATTGGCGGGAGGATTCGCCAACATTACTTCCTACCAATGGCATTTTCAACATACCTGTCTCCTTCATTTTATCCCATGTCAAAGAATCATAACAATCCCAGGTTAAGCTTTTATTATGCTCTTTAGCCTTTCTAAAAAGATTATCGTAGCAAAACCAATGGTTACCCTGATATGATGTCGAGTACCCCATGATTCGTGACTGATAGGTCGGCAACTCGGCAAGCAACTCGGGTCTACGTTCCCCCAAGATCGACGTAAAGATTCCCCATGCATTGCCCCAATTGCCAATATTTTCATTCACTTTGAAGGCGGCCATTTTTGCGCGCCAAACACTCGGATGCATGAGGTCTTTCTGACCCTTAACGTGCTCCACCTCATAATGATCAACAAGCAACGAGAAGATGTTCACATATTCCCCCGCCCAAATCTTCTCCTTAATTGCCAAAGGCACATGTTGACCCAACCTTTCTCTACGAGAGGGTGCTGACTCATCCCTCGCAATCGGCAATGGCCGCTTACCTGCACCGGACGCTGCCTCTGCGGTCGCGATCGTCCCTTGTGGCTTGTCAACTACTGCAACCGGTGCGGACACCTTGGCTGCATCCCGTTTCTCGCGCAATTGCTTCATCAGCGTCTGCGCCTCGGCAGCCGTGGCGCCCTCACTACTTTCGCCCAACCACGCTGCAAGTTGTGCTGCCAGCTCGGGCGGCATATCTTCATTGGACACCGGGGTGACCACCACGGGAATCGGGTTCCCCTCCGCCGGTACTGGGGTTGGCGCTTCGAGCGGGGTACAGGGAACCGGGACGTCTCCCCCAGCCGGACCCCTCCTTGGCCTCTTGGCTCTCCCTCCTGGGGCTGCTCCAGCCGGCGGACGTTCCGGCCCCCCTTCCCCGTCTCTCTCCGCCACCCGCTTCTTCAGCTCGGTCATCTCCTTCATGAGGACCCGAACCATCTGTTCAGTCGTCATTCTCTTCCCGCCTTTCTTGGGCATTTCCCCGACAGAGTATCTGTAAGACAAAAGAAAGATTACAACGCTCAAAATTGGCTCTTCGTTCCGTCTCGAGCTCACGTGCAGCGAGGAGGTGCAGCTTCAGAGCACAGGAACAAGAGGATGCCTTCGGGTCTTGCGTCCCCTTTTATCCGTCTTCAGGGCGGGCGTAAACCCGCCCCTGCCTGCCCCGAGGGCGTGGCCAGCCGCGTCAGTGTCTAGGCCAGCCCACTCTAGGGCGGGAAAAAGCGCGCCCCGGCTACACCGCTTCGGGCATACCAGCCGAGACACGCCTCCCGCCCAAGATGGCTTCCCGGGGGGATCGTGGTACTCTGCCATACGTGCGGGGGGACCGAGTGGTCGCCCCTTTCCATGTATGTCATTTGAACCTATTCGACTATATGTAAGTGGAGAAGCTGGAACCGGTAAAAGTTTCCTAATTAAAGGAATGACTACATATCTACAGCAGAGAACTCAGTCAACACTGTCTTGTGTTGTTACTGCTCCAACTGGATTGGCAGCACATAATATTAAAGGTATTACTTTACATCGTTTACTGATGCTGCCAGTTGAACATGAAAATAAATTACAATATCACAAGCTATCTGGAGAAGCTTGTTTTGAAGTTTCTAGAGTCCTTAAAAAAATGAAACTTCTCATTATTGATGAGGTAAGCATGGTATCCAATTTAATGCTTGCTTTTGTGCATTTAAGTATGTAACAGATACTTAAGACAGAGTATGATGTGTTTTTTGGAGGTAAACATGTCATCGTTTTTGGAGACCTACTGAAGCTAACTCCTGTGAAAGGACAACCTGTATTTGAAACTGTTACGTATGAAGAGACCAGAAAGTGCCTGGGCAGTATTGGAAATGTTAATATATGGTCACATTTCAAATATACTGAACTGATTCAAAATATGCGACAGGCAAAGGATACTAAATATGGAAATATTCTTCAAGATATAAGGATTGGAAAACTAACTGAAGATGCGAAAGAAACTCTACGAACACGATTACTTTCGCAGCTGTTTCCTAATGAAGATAATGTACCTGAGAAAATATATAGTGAAGAGGTAGCAGATAAGTCAGTCATATGCTTGATGCCAACTCTCAATGAATGTTCGGTTTTCAATGAAAAAATGTTGAAGTTAAAAAATCAAGAAATTAAGAAACTGGAAGCTAAAGATAGAATAGAGCATGAAGGTAGTACTATTGTTTTGTCTGAAAAGTTGAAGTTAAAATTGGATTCTCTTCAGAAATCTATATCTAAAACTGCTGGCTTAGAAAAAAATCTGTATGTATGTTTAAATTGTCGGATTATTTTACGGAGAAATTTAAATGTAGAAAGAGGTTTGGTAAATGAAGCAATGAGTAATGTTGTTGGTTTTGTCAATTACTCAAATAGAGATGAGATTGAATTTTTAAGAATCAAATTTGATGGAATTGAGGAAGTTCAACAATTCAGTCACTGTTCAACTCATTTTTTGCTTGTGAAAGACATATGTCCGTCGGAAGCAATTTCCAATTTGTTTGGCATATGCAGTGACTATTCACAAATCTCAAGGTTTAAGTGTAGATTGTGCTTTGGTAAATATTGGAAGCACTGTATTCAAAGAGGGTATGGCGTATGTTGCTTTATCTCGAGTTAGAACTTTATGTGGACTTTATCTAATTGATTTTGATGAGACAAAGATTAGTGCAGATTTAAATTGTGTGAAGGAGTATAATAGGTTAAGAAGAGAATATGCTCCAAGTTTACCTCAATATCCTTTAATTGAAAAGTGTATGGTTGGTCAGAAAAGGAGAAATGAGGAAAAATGTACCGAAGTAGTAGAGAAACGAAGAAAAAAAGATGTAGCTGTCATTGGTAGTAGTAAGAAAAAGGTTAGTATTGAACAGATTGTTGGATTTAAGTTTGAAAACAGGTCTGGTGTCAACTGCTATGCAAATGTAGTAGTTAATGTTGTTTTTTTTCTAAAAAAATTTCAGCAACAGATTGTACAAAATCGGGAGCAAACATTTTGTTGTTAGTTAAATTCTGTATTTGAAAAATGTAGCAGTGGTAATAGTGAAGTAGCAAGTGTTTCAGAACTAAGGAATGTTTTAGACATATGTGCAGGACTAAATCAATCCTCTCAGAATATTCAGCAAGATTGTCAGGAATTTATTATGTATATGCTTACAGTTTTGGAAGATGAAGGTGAAGATATTGATAGTCTTTTTGGCCTTTCTTATAAATGGGAACATAATTGTGATAATTGTTAATTTTCAAGTACTACTGATATACACACTGAAAGATTTATATATTTAAGATTACCAGACTGTAAAGAAGTGTCCTTTAATAAACTAGTTAAAGATGCGCAACAGAACATGGTCTGCTCTCAATGTAACTCTGAAATGTTATCAACATTATTTATCCACAGAAATGGACCATATGTAATTTTAATGTTTCAACGATGCAGAGCTGATGGGAGTAAATTGTCAACTTTAATTAAAAATGTTGTGGCTTCTCAAGTATCTATTTCTAGAAGAACATTTGTAACTGTAGCCATTATTTTCATGAAGGGCCTTCAACATCATCAGGACATTACACAGCTTATTTGAAATCTCCAACAGGCTGGACGCTCTGCAATGATAGTCAATTGACTTTTAAGAAACGTTTGCCTTTTGACTTAACTAATTCTTATCTGCTATTTTTGCAACCCAAATTTCAGTAAAATTACTTGGTGTAGGAAGATTAATACTGTAAAGATATGAAACTCTGTTGTTTAGAAATATCATGTGACTGAGGGTGTGCAAATCTAGAAATGAAATTTGTATTTGGCATAGTGATAGCATCAGGTACAAGTTTACTTAATGTTTGATGGTACAGAACACGTTAGAATTTTTATTTGAAAGGTTGAGAAAAGAATGGATAAGACTAAGATTAAGTAATTTGAGAAAATAACTACTTAACTCATACTATTTGGCCACGCGGAAAAATATGAGACAACAAAATGTGTACTTGAGATAAATGTTTTTAGAACATATTTGGACGGAAGTTTGTTGAGAGGTATTTAAAAAATAACGAGTTAACTTATACTATTTGGTCACGCGGAAAGGTATGAGAGAAGAAAATGTGTACTTAAGATAAATATTTTAAGAACATACTTGCACGGAGCTTTGTTGAGACGTATTTAAAAATAAGTGGTATGGTTTAATTAGTTTGTAACTGTGGAAGATGTACTGTGCTTACTCAAGAAATTGCGAATTGAGGAAAACATTTAAGACATGTTTTTTCAGGTATTTATATTATGTATAGAGATCTTGTACGGGTTTTTTAAACACAATCATTTAGATTGTGGTTTTTTTTCCCCGCATGATGATTACTATTGAAATCACTGTTTATAGTGAAAATCAATATATTCTGAGGACAGCAAAAATAAACCATGTAATATGTTGTTTAAGTTATTTTGTTACATTGGATTTAGAAATATGTATTATAACAGATTTTTTTATTGTCTTCCACAGATATTACATTTATAAGGTAAGTACAACTAATAACATCTGAGAGTTTCCTCTGCCTCTCTCTTATCCTTATTCTTTTCATCCCCTTCCTTTGTCAGTACTGTTCAGTCACGCTTATTCCGTTTAACTCATCCACATTTTGCGTTGTTTAATTTTCTCTCCTGTTTCTCTAACATCTTTTCTGTCACTATTTTATTCAGTCTATCTATCTCTTCAGTTTGTTTCTTCCGTTGTCTCATGGTGACTCACCTTTATTGACCTTGTATCACCATTGTTTCTAGAATCTTAATTCCTTTGTCTTACCGTACCTTAATATTTGTTCCCTTACTCTGCTTTCATTAATTATGCTCAATTCTTAAACTTAAATCTAAAGGGCCTCATTTATGAAAGCCTTGCGCCACCGATGCGCCACTTTTTCCCATGTTAAAAGTGACGCATGGGCGGCGCAAGGCCTTCATAAATAAGGCCCATAGTTGACTTCCCTTACCCTACTTCATTTCTATTTATCTGTCTCTTACAGTCCTTTTCTATTTCTACTCCGTTCATCTTCTGTTACTCACCCTTTTTCACTCTGTTTCTCTTACTGTTTTTCCTTTATTTTATCTATCTCCTTAAGACATTCCTGTACTCTTAGTCTGTTTCTTTAAGAGACTGTTTATTTCGTGTACTATCACTAATCATACTCTCATTTTCTCTCTCACTTTGCTTTCGTTTAGACAGTCATTCCTTCAGTGCTATTATCTCTTTCAATTAATTATCTTACTCATTGATTTATATACTACACATTCTGTCTCTGTCTTTTACTCTCCCTCAGTCTTTTTTTCTTTCACTTTCTGTTTCATTCACTCCTTCTTTGTTTTGTTTTATGAAATGTACATTATAACCTTATTTTTACTTTTCTTCCACAGATACTATGTTTTTTAAAGAAATTTAGTTTTACTTTGTTACTATTTCTTAGGTAAGTATAAAAAATAAAGAAACTTTTCCATCACTGTGTTATTTCTTTGTCTATCCTGGTCATACCAGTGTCATGTTTTATGTGAGCACTTCCACGCAGGATTGGGTGCACTGTCATAAGGAGCGCCTTAAAAGTGATTTTATGAAATCAGCGACATTTCACTGAGTCAGTTCACCAACGCTGATATTTGAAAACATTGGAGGTAAATGATGTTAAATGTTAAATGGTGTTGTTTCCAGGACTTTAAGAGGTGTTAAAAAATGGGGGGGTCTCTTCAAAGGGAGTGTTGGATGTAATTCAGAGGGCAGTTTAAAACACATAGGCTAAATATCTGCGCTTAGCATAGTGTTGCGCCCGACTGGTGTTATGTTGTTTCTGTCATTCTATGCAGATATATAATATAGCAAGTATTTTCTCACGAAAAAGAAGCCATGACTATTGGCTTTGTCAATGGTTGCTAATTTCTTAAAATAAAAAAGCAGCAACCATGGCATTGTTGAATATAATATTGTAAATACTTATGTTCAAGAATGATGAGAGGGTAAAAGAACGTTAACCTGATCTTTTATACTTATTTCACAGGCTTCTTTAAAGGAAGTGCTCTATATCATTGTAGCGTGGGCGTTTTACTTTTTTATACCTAACACAATCCCTTCTGTACGCTGTAGCAGGAGGAGCGCTACATACTTGAACATCCTTGAGTGCCCCATTTTCATTCAGTAAGTGGCAATGAGCCCGATACAGAACTTCAATGGGCGGGAGGGGCTGCTCCTGTGCTCCTGGAGGAGTGCGAGGACACTCCAGCAGTGGGAGTGAGGCCTCTCAGAGGGGAGCAGCGCTGCTCCTTGTGATGGACACAATTACAAATGGCAGGGTAGGGAATGTCCGTGGAATTTACGGACGGTTAGTCACTCTAGAGTGTGCACGGCGCCCCTGGCACCTCATTACAGTGCACAGGGGAGCCGCGGTGCACAGTTTGAGAATCAGAGACTTAGGAGATAAACCTTCATAATAGCAAGGCTCGTAAGTGATAAAAATCGCCGCTGCTCGGCGTTTAAAATATGGACGCTATCGGCGGAATTTTCCGCTGTGTTAATGCGTTAATATCAATGGGAACACATATGTGATAGTAAATCCTGTAACAGCCGGCGGTACTTAACATTACCGCGTGAAAACAAACATTGTTTTCACGCAGTAATGTGTGCCTTGTAATTAGGGGACGGGGTGGATTCAGTTTTATTTTCCACACCCCATGTTAACGCTGCAGAATGCTTGATTAGTCTGAGGACCATACGAGTTAAACACTATGGTACCATGACAAAATTATGTCTGAAACAATCTTTTATTTTATTTTTTGTTTTTCTCTTGAAAAAAACGTTTGGTTGTTAATTCACCAATTTTTTGTACATATCAAGACCTCCTATACACAATATATCATTTTATACAATATTTACAAACGGATATTTATATAAAAATCCGTTTGTAAATATTGTATAAAATGATATATTGTGTATAGGAGGTCTTGATATGTACAAAAAATTGGTGAATTAACAACCAAACGTTTTTTGCAAGAGAAAAACTAAAAATAAAATAAAAGATTGATTCAGACATAATTTTGTCAGGGTACCATTGTGTTTAACTCGTATGGTCCTCAGGATTTAGCATTAAAATTGTGACAGTACTGGCATTCTCTTGTTCAATTGTGATTTGTGGCTCAGCCTTGCTGTCCTAAGCCCAGACCCAGTGGTGGTTTTTTGTTGAATGCTTGATTAGAGCAGGCTTTAGCAGTCCTACGATAAACAAGTTTATTCCACCTCTTTTTCTCGCAACGCCTCTTTTCGTGTTAGGGTGTTTTCCCCTCCAGCCACATTTTGCATGTGCTTTGACGTACGCCCACTTTGCATGTCATTAACTTACTGTGCGGCACATATGCAAAGTGGTCTTACGGCAGGCGATGTAATGCCGTTTTCAAGAAAGTGCTGGGGAATATTTTCAAGGATAGGCAAAATATTAACGCCGCTTTTATCGGCAGAAAACTGCAGATCTAGCGGCGATAACGGCCTTGATAATATGCTCTATGAATTGCAATCAAACCTAATGTTAGATATAAAGACAACTAACATAGGTTTTGGTTGCAATTCGTAGAACATACTATGAAGGCTATTATCGTCGTTTTATCGGCAGTGTCGTGTCGATGAAACCGATGATAATGTATTACGTCTCCTTCATAATATGCCCCAAGTATCGTCGCTTTTTTGCATAATTGTCCTGAAAAAAAACGTTGATACTTCAGCTTGTGAATAGAGCTCTTTTTGGTACAATGAGTTAGTTCTGAAAATAACTTGTTTTTTTTTTTTTAACAAGTGTTATATTGTTTTTGATTTTTAAAACTGAAACCGAAATTTTGAACTTTAAAACTGTGAAACAGGATCAAAATGAAATGAGAAAAATCATCTTCTGTTGAAGCATTGATGATTATTAATTCTTTTTTCAATAAGAGTGAGGCTCTGCTCTCCGTACACAATAATTTCTCCACACAAGTTGCATTTCATATGCACCTTTGACAAATATGGTCTCAAGTCCATCTCTGCACTGGATGGAGATTAAGCATGGGCGGAAAATCCATTCCGCTCGCAAATTTTCGGTAAATTCGCAATCCGCGAACGCTCGCGAATTTACCGAAAATCCGCAAATTCGCACGCCGCATATTTTTTTTTCTTGGTGATACAATTTTGCGGCGCGCGGCGTTTACTTACCGTCATTCAGCGTTTGCCGAGTTGTTTTTCTCGATATTTTGCGAGTGCTGCGCCATTGTGGATCTTGCTGCGGGATCCCGCGGGAATTTGGCGAGCGCGATTTCGTCATTGCGGCTTGCCAACTTGCACAGCGAGAGTTTGTCAACGCGAGTACGCCATGATCACGTATCGCTGGACTTCGCAATTGCGAGCTTGTAGATGCGGCGAGCAGCAACAAACTCGCTCTCGTGAAAATACAAAATTTGCAATTCTGCACAAGAAATCCACTAGCAAGCAGCATAAACCTTCTGGACATGATGATTTTTATCTGAATAACTCCTCAGGTTGACATTTGCCTGCACTTTTTCTGCGAGGAGTCCCTTTTGGGGAGGGGGGGGGGGTGGGAGGAAGGAAGGAAGGAAGTGCCCCACAGTCTTCAACTTCCTGTTCCTGTCCAGCAAGCTCCTCCCAGTGCTTTGTTCATCTCCTGGTCACTTTTCATTTGGATCTGGAGCTGGAAGGATTACTTTTTGTGGATGCTGCTGGATATTTGGATTTGAGGCCTTTTTGCCTTTCTTTGGATCACTTTTGGATTAGAAATTTCACAAGTAAGTTTGTTTGGGGCATTACAGTTGCTGCAACTACAATTTTGGAATTTTCGATTTTTGGGCTGTTTTGGGGCCTTTTGCCCAGGGGTACTCAGTGGTGGGTGCACTGAGTCTTTCTGTGGGGTGTTTTGAATTTAAACATCATGGAGGGGCTGGATGGCTTGGGATTGTGCTGATTTTTCTGTGATTTTCGTTTTTTTGGCCTGTTGTGGCCTTTTCACCAGGGGTAGTGAGTGTTGCATGGGCCTAGTCTTTTTGTGGGTTGTCTTGAATTTAAACATCATGGAGGGGCTGGATGGCTTGGGATTGTGCTGATTTTTCTGTGTTTTTCGATTTTTGGGGGTGTTCATGGGGACAGGCCATGTGGGTGGGGGCCATTTTGAGTGCTGCTACAGGCCCTGGCCATGTGCTGGGAGGGAGGGGGCCATTTTGAATGCAGGCAGTGTTGTTAGGCCTGCAACCATTTTGCCTAGTTTTGAACCTTTATGCCCAGGGGTAGTGAGTGTTGCATTGGCCTAGTCTTTCTATGGGGTGTCTTGAATTTAAACATCATGGAGGGCCTTGTTGGTTTGGGATTGTGCTGATTTTTCTGTGATTTTTGTTTTTTTTGGGTGTTCATGGGGACAGGCCATGTGGGTGGGGGCCATTTTGAGTGCTGCTACAGGCCCTGGCCATGTGCTGGGAGGGAGGGGGCCATTTTGAATACAGGCAGTGTCTTTAGGCCTGCAACCATTTTGCCTAGTTTCCAACCTGTATGCCCAGGGGTAGTGAGTGTTGCATGGGCCTAGTCTTTCTGTGGGTTGTCTTGAATTTAAACATCATGGAGGGGCTGGATGGCTTGGGATTGTGCTGATTTTTCTGTGATTTACGTTTTTTTGGGGTGTTCATGGGGACAGGCCATGTGGGTGGGGACCATTTTGAGTGCTGCTACAGGCCCTGGCCATGTGCTGGGAGGGAGGGGGCCATTTTGAATACAGGCAGTGTTGTTAGGCCTGCAACCATTTTGCCTAGTTTTCAACCTTTATGCCCAGGGGTAGTGAGTGTTGCATGGGCCTAGTCTTTCTGTGGGGTGTCTTGAATTTAAACATCATGGAGGGGCTGGATGGCTTGGGTTTGTGCTGGTTTTTCTGTGATTTTCGTTTTTTTGGGGTGTTCATGGGGACAGGCCATGTGGGTGGGGGCCATTTTGAGTGCTGCTACAGGCCCTGGCCATGTGCTGGGAGGGAGGGGGGCATTTTGAATACAGGCAGTGTTGTTAGGCCTGCAACCATTTTGCCTAGTTTTCAACCTTTATGCCCAGGGGTAGTGAGTGTTGCATGGGCCTAGTCTTTCTGTGGGGCGTCTTGAATTTAAACATCATGGATGGGCTGGATGGCTTGGGATTGTGCTGATTTTTCTGTGATTTTCGTTTTTTTGGGGTGTTCATGGGGACAGGCCATGTGGGTGGGGGCCATTTTGAGTGCTGCTACAGGCCCTGGCCATGTGCTGGGAGGGAGGGGGCCATTTTGAATACAGGCAGTGTTGTTAGGCCTGCAACCATTTTGCCTAGTTTTAAATCTTTATGCCCAGGGGTAGTGAGTGTTGCATGGGCCTAGTCTTTCTGTGGGTTGTCTTGAATTTAAACATCATGGAGGGGCTGGATGGCTTGGGATTGTGCTGATTTTTCTGTGATTTTCGTTTTTTTGGCCTGTTGTTGTGGCCTTTTCACCAGGGGTAGTGACTAGTGAGTGTTGCATGGGCCTAGTCTTTCTGTGGGGTGTCTTGAATTTAAACATCATGGAGGGGCTGGATGGCTTGGGTTTGTGCTGGTTTTTCTGTGATTTTCGTTTTTTTGGGGTGTTCATGGGGACAGGCCATGTGGGTGGGGGCCATTTTGAGTGCTGCTACAGGCCCTGGCCATGTGCTGGGAGGGAGGGGGGCATTTTGAATACAGGCAGTGTTGTTAGGCCTGCAACCATTTTGCCTAGTTTTCAACCTTTATGCCCAGGGGTAGTGAGTGTTGCATGGGCCTAGTCTTTCTGTGGGGCGTCTTGAATTTAAACATCATGGATGGGCTGGATGGGCTGGATGGCTTGGGATTGTGCTGATTTTTCTGTGATTTTCGTTTTTTTGGGGTGTTCATGGGGACAGGCCATGTGGGTGGGGGCCATTTTGAGTGCTGCTACAGGCCCTGGCCATGTGCTGGAAGGGAGGGGGCCATTTTGAATACAGGCAGTGTTGTTAGGCCTGCAACCATTTTGCCTAGTTTTAAATCTTTATGCCCAGGGGTAGTGAGTGTTGCATGGGCCTAGTCTTTCTGTGGGTTGTCTTGAATTTAAACATCATGGAGGGGCTGGATGGCTTGGGATTGTGCTGATTTTTCTGTGATTTTCGTTTTTTTGGCCTGTTGTTGTGGCCTTTTCACCAGGGGTAGTGACTAGTGAGTGTTGCATGGGCCTAGTCTTTCTGTGGGGTGTCTTGAATTTAAACATCATGAAAGGCATGGGATTGTGCTGATTTTTCAGTTTTTTTTTCAATTTTTTTGGAGTGTATAACTGAACTGATGTTCCTCTGTCTTCCATTGCTTTTAGGTGCACAAGACTCGAGAGAACCACCAGTGCCAGGAAGAAGTCATGCAGCGGTGTGTGTGTGCAGCATAACGTCACGCGACGTCACGTCTGGCCACAGACAACTCTGCAACTCGTGCAACTGCGGCCTGCTGTTCTGACCTGCTCTGAAGAAGATGGCCCCAAAAAAAGTTCTCCGTAGCTCCTCTAGCAAGAAAGTTGCCAGTAAGGAGCAGAAGAAGCAAGTTACCAAGGAGGCTGGTGTGCCGGCCGCCGCGTTTTTTGGGAGTAAAAAAAAAAGTACGCCTGCAGCAGCAGCGGGATCTGCTGGGGACCAAGCTGGGAGCAGCACCCCCGCTCCATTGGGCTCAGTGCCTCCACCACCACCACCACGCCAACTTAAGTCCAAGCCCTTGAGTGCTGCAGAGGCAGTCAGTGTACTTCTTCAATCACCATCGACCAGTGATGTTGGCTCATCGCAAGAAAGTAGCAGCAATGTCCCTGAATCAACACAGGTTGTTGTAACTCATCTGACAAGTGTTGAACAACCACAGCCGCACCAACAACCACATGTGCAAGTACAAGCCCAAGTACATGTGGAAGGAGAGGCAGCGCAAGGAGATGTGCAAGCAGAGGTGCATGGAGGGTCACAAGTGCCCACAATAGTTGTTCCTCCCGAAGTAGGGGCACATCAGGAAATCGACAATCAAGACGAGGTATCATTGGAAGCCACTCCTCCTGATGATCATTCATTGTCTTCCACATCCCTAGCAAGGAAAAGATCAAGGTTGGTGTCTACATCTTCTTCAAGCCCACCTCCTTCTGATGATACGGATCCCAATTGGGAACCAGCACCACTGCCGTCTGAGAGTGAGGCACACCATGATCTGACAAAGGTACTTAAGCGTAAAAGGTAGGTCGTTGAAAAACTCATAGTTATGGAGTGTGATGAGGCTCAACAAGAAGTGGCGGATACTCCTGCTGATGAAGACTCTCACGACGACGACGCAGTCATCATAAAGGTCACTGCAGCCCCAGTGGGCATGCAGCAAAAAGACATTTTGACCCTAGCCCGAGAAGCTGCTGAGCATGATGATGTTGTCGACGAGGAGGCAATGGAAGAAACACCACAATCATTGGAGTTAACTAGTACACCAACACCTACCGCTTCCATATTTCTTAGTCGCCAGAAGGGACCTCCATCCACCTCGACCTCAATTAGTGGTGGTGAAAGTGCAAAACATACTGAAGTTTGGCAATCCACATCCTCCACTTCATCTGGCATTAGCAGCAGGACCACCACCACCAGTATCGCCGCCTCCTCCGGCCCCCAAAGACATTTCAAGTCTGCAGTTTGGGACTTCTTTAGTGTTTGCCCAAAAAAGGAAAACTTTGCCATTTGTAGCATTTGTAAGTTGGCAGTTAGTCGTGGTAAGTTTGGTTCCAACTATGGTACCAGAGGCCAGAGAGGTCATCTTGAAAGAAAGCACGCTGTCAAATGGTTTGCGCACCTACAGGCGATCAAGGAAGCCCGAATTGCACGTAATGCTGTTTCATCTGATGATGACGAGGAGGAAGAAGACGTGTCAAACACTTCACTTACACCCAGTACCCCTGTCAGCAGCACACCCCATGTGAGCCACACTAAGAGTGTGGGAGAGAGTGAAACCCCAATGCGAAAAAGTTCATCAGCGAGCGTAACTGGGTCAAAGATATCATCATCATCCCGTAAATGCTTGGTCCAGGGCAACATTAAAAAGATGTTGTTTACAGAAGCGCAATATGAACGCAACCACCCACTGACGCGTCTGTATAACACTAAGCTGGCTAAAATGCTAGCTCTGGACCTTCTCCCTTTTTCTTTTGTAGAAGGGGTTGGTTTTCTAGAATTAGTGGCAGCGCTCTGCCCTAAATGGAAGGTTCCTAGCCGGTTCTATTTTGCCAGAGTTGCGGTTCCAGCACTACATGAAGATGTGCTGGAGGTGATTGGGGCAGCTTTGCAGAAGAGTGCTGTTCACACTATACATCTGACAACAGACATGTGGACCAGTGGCGCAGGCGCTGATTACATGTGCATCACTGCACACTGGGTCTCTTTTTCAGGGGTTAAAGCAAAGCTAAACGCAGGTGTTGACCCGGACCAAGTTTTTAAAGCTGCTCGGAAACATGCAACACTAGCCATGTTTGGTTTGGAGAAACGTCACACAGCACAAAACATTTTGGATGAGTTTAACACAAAGGTCCTTGACTGGCTGTCCCCAAAAAAACGCAAGATTGGTTATGTTTCCACGGATAATGGCGCCAATGTAGTTAAGGCCATGGAGCTGGGTCAGTATTTCAGAGTGCCATGTTTGGCGCACTGTATAAACCTGGTTGTCAAAAAATTCTTGAGTGATAAAGACAGTCCAGCGTACGAGGTAGTGGAGACCTGCCGAAAAATGTGCAACCATTTCAGCTATTCTTTTAAGGCCCGGAAGCATCTGAGGAGCCTGCTACATGAACGTTGAATGCCAGTGAAAGCACTCATCCAGGAGGTGGCAACACGTTGGAACTCAACCTTCTACATGCTTGAGCGTCTGTATGACCAGTATACGGTACTCGATCAATATTTCTTAACACAGGGTACAGCTCAGAAGGACCTGAGGATGGGTGCGGCGCAATGGGACATAGTTAAAAGCCTGACACGGATGCTTCGTCCTTTTGAGGTCTTCACGCGTGCAGTCAGCAAGGAGGACTGTAATTTGGGAAAAGCTATCCCATTGTTGTACATGCTGGAGCACCAACTGAAGGAGGTGTGTTCTGTGTTTCAAAAAGATGAAAAAAACAAAGACCCTTTTGTTTTGGCGGAGAAATTATTAGAGCGCCTACAAGGTGATGAACGTCTTAAAATGATCCACTCAAACCAGCATTACATTTGTGCTACTATTCTGGATCCACGCTACAAAAAGGCGCTGACAGGCCGAGCATTCTTTCCTTTTGATGATGAACATGTTCCAAAGTACAAACGTTGGCTAGCCTTGTCAGCCAAGAGGTTTGAAAGAGAACGGCAGAAAATTGAAGGAAAAAGCAGTACATCAGCATCAGCAGGCCATCCCCAGTCAAAACAATCCACTTCTGCACCTGTGGCTGTGGCACAAGTGACCTCTCAGCCGTTAAAGACACCGGCAACCGGATCATCTGCACCAGACACAACAGAAACATTGGAGGCTGAAGAGGATTGGCTAGCTCGGCTTGGGTTTGGTTTTCAAAAGGTCACAGCAACAGCTAAGCAAAGTGGAGGAACCTTGGAGGAGGACCTTGAGTCGATGGTGAAGGACTATCTGAATGACTCAACAGAGGTCTATGTTAATGCTGACCCATTGGCGTATTGGCATGGGAAAAAAGAATTGTGGCCACAGCTCTCCAACCTGGCTTTAAACTACTTGTCTTGCCCACTCGCAAGCGTGTCTTCTGAACATGTTTTCAGTGCTGCTGGTGCCATTGTAACTCCCAAACGGAGCCGCCTCTCGCCCAAAAATGTGGAGAGGTTAACAATGATCAAGATGAATCAGCACCTCATACCACCAGATTACAGAGTACGAGAAAGCGCGCTGGATGAAGACGAGGTGGACAGCAACGTAGAGGAGGGAATTTCTACTCTGTCAGGTGACACTGAGCTCACCCTGCCTGAATTCGCAGAGTATGATGAAGAAGCCTTATTCTTATTCCTGGACCTTAACACCGAGCCCTGAAAATGAGACAATGAATAAATAACTTTCTTTTTCGTCCTTATTCACTTTCATTCCTGTGTGTCTGTCTTTCTTTGTTGTGCACAGTTAATATAATTCAAACTTTAATCACCTAATCACAAAAACAAGCCCATCAGCAGAACTGTCTTCACTTGTTTGCTTATTGATTTGAAGGTGCCGCAGTCTGCATTCCTCAGGTTCACAAGTTCAGAAGAACATGCTCCTCTATCCTCCTCCTCCAGTCTCCTATTTCCATCAAAGCAGAGGGCTGGATTAGGCCCAATGAAGAAAGACTCAGCACTTGTGGGGGGGTTCTACTTCTTTGCGGGTGAGTTGACGGCTCTGGGGCCATTGCTGGGAAGCTCCAATACCGGATAAAAGTGGTTTGGACCAAATCGGAGGTGGAATTTTTTGTGTGTTTTTGCTGACTTGCTTGCCTTTGAGGAGCTCTTTGGGGGGGTTCCAGCTCTTTGTGGGTGAGTTTTGGGGTCTGGGAGCACTGCTGGGACACTCTAATCTTGATTGCATTTGCTTTTCAGGAAATCCGTGGTGGAAAACTGGAGTTATGGCCTAGCTGCACTGCGCGTTTGGACCGAAGGCCGAGAAATATTGTAAGTATGAGATTTTGCTTTTGGGCTGTTTGGGGGTGTTGTGCTTTTTGGCGGGTGGGTTGGCGGGTCTTGGGGCATTCCTGCGAAGGTCTAATACCGGATAGAAGTGGTTGGGACAAAATCCACGCTGATTTTTTTTGTTGCTATATCTGACATTTTGCTCAATGTAGCGTTTTTGGGGGCCTGTTTGGGGGGCTTCCTGGTGTTTGTGGGTGGGTTTCGGGGTCTGGGAGCAATGCTGGCTACGGATACTTTAGTTTGCAAGAGGTTTGAAGCAAATCCATGGTGGCAGAGGGGAGTTAGGGCCTAGCTGCAGAGCGCGCGCAGAGTGATTCGGGAAATTGGCAAAAAAATGACTAAGTCCCCATTTTTGTACTTTTGCTCTTTGGCTGTTTGGGGGTCTTCTACTCATTTTCTCCTGGATTGACGGCTCTGTGGCCATTGCTGAGAAGCTCTATTACCGGATAAAAGTGGTTTGGACCAAATCGGAGGCTGATTTTTTTTTGTGTTTTTGCTGACTTGCTTGCCTTTGAGGTGCTCCTTGGGGGGGTTCCGGCTGTTTGTGGGTGAGTTTTGGGGTCTGGGAGCACTGCTGGGACAGTCTAATCTTGATTGCATTTGCTTTTCAGGAAATCCGTGGTGGAAAACTGGAGTTATGGCCTAGCTGCACTGCGCGTTTGGACCGAAGGCCGAGAAATATTGTAAGTATGAGATTTTGCTTTTGGGCTGTTTGGGGGTGTTGTGCTTTTTGGCGGGTGGGTTGGCGGGTCTTGGGGCATTCCTGGGAAGGTCTAATACTGGATAGAAGTGGTTGGGAGTGGACAAAATCCATAAGGAAAAGCCTTTTGGCACTTTTTGTAAATTAGGGTTTGTTAGGGTTAGCCCTAACAGCAGGATTGCATGTGTTTTGGGGTGTTCTAGATTTTTGCAACTGAGTTCTGGGGTCTTAGAGCACTTGTGAGAATTTGTAATTTTGGTTGCAAGTCATTTGAAGAAAATCCATGGTGGGAAAGGGGGGATTTGGCATAGTTAAAGAAAGCCTCTGCCACTATTCTTAACTTAGGGCTCGTTAGGGTTAGCAGTATTTCTATTGCATGTGTTTGGGTGGGGGGGTTTTCGAGTCTTGGAGCAATGCTGGCTATGGATACTTTTGCTTGCTTGCAAGTGGTTTGAATACAATCCACGTTGGGTAAGGGGGTATTTGGGCCTACTTTTACTTTAAAAGTACGTTTTGTCACCAATTTTCTGCTAGGCCTCGTTTTTTTGAGATCTGATTGGGGGTCTTCTACATTTTTGCAACTGGCTTTTAGTAAGGGTCTGGGTGGAAGCACTGCTGGGAAGGTCTAATTTTGTTCTAAAACACAGTTTACAGTACACCTAGCTTGAGGGGAAAGATCCGCTAAATTAATTTGCCCATACTTATTTATCCTTGAAAAGGTGACTCAGACAGAGTACGCTCTTTCAAAAATGTTGTACTGTCTATTAGGAAAATCAAAGTGTTACTTTTTGCACTACACAGCGTACATACCTTATATTTATTTATCAGTGCTGTTTTTCGTTCAATAATTACAGGCCGGGTTTCAGTCTGCAATGGGGAAAAAAGGATGGAGTCAGGCTTCACATTAGCGAGCCGCAATTCAGCATCCGCCAGGCAGGCAGTGGACAGGGTGTCTTCTGGTCACCAACATTGATGGACGAAGCGTCAGTTGGAATGGAGGAGTGCCGCTAATAAGAGGAATTGTTTGCTGCATGCAACTTACTTACCAAATTCAACAGGACAACTACAACAATACAGATACAGTATCCATTCTTTTATTCAATGAGTGTGTGTGGCTGCATTTCTTGGATCTCTCTCTGCTTCTAAATTGATCCCTACAGCCATTCTATAGGTTTTACTTCGGCTATTTTTTAAACCTAATTTAATGTAGCCCTGTACTGTCGCATTTTGTCATTCACGGTTGTCAAAAGTACTACTTACTTTTCTGTAACAATGCATTCAGTAGTGCATGCACTTCCTTTATGTCACGTAAAAGATTTATGGTTAGCTTTGTACCCAAAAATGTCTTTATGTTCAATTATTGTTTTTCCATGCTGTGCTTTTTTTTTCTCTCAACAAAACCTACCCAAAAAGAAACCCCCATTCCTATCCATTTTACAAACCCTAACCCTCTTCCCCCGGGTTGTGTGGTTTTGCTTGATGTGTGACTAAATGACATCAATAATTCCACACACTTGCTGGGGAGGATAAGGTCATAGCAACAGGCTGGTGAAGGAATCCGAGGATATATTCTAGACTTACTCAGCATCAGTACTATTTCTTGTAGTAGTAGCCAATGTCAAAGAAATCCTACACAAGTACAAGTTATACTATCAATACTTTACCATTTGTTAGGCTACATTGTGGCACTGTTGTAGTCTAGTGTACTGTCACCTGCTATATTCTCTATCGTACCGTTGTAATGCTACAGTAAGGACAAACCAGGTTTCATTTTCTTTTTTTCCATAGCCATGCAACTGCCACTGTGTCACACCACTAGTACCACCGCAATGAGGAGGAAATTTCAGCCGCCCTGGATTGCAACTTTAATTGCCATTTCCCGCGGAGCCAGCCCTGGGCCTAGCCCTACTTTCAAACAGAAATTACAGGTAAGATAAGCGTTTGGTTGGAGGTAGTATAATGGAGTATTAGGAGAGACGAGAGATTGACGGTAGTACTACTAAAGTCCTAGGACTATTCAGGAAAACAAACTTACTGTTAAACCCCCACCCACCAGACTCAAAAGCAGTAAAAAAAAGGTATGGTCAGATAAAGTTTCAAAAAGTATATTTTTATAGCCGTAACAAAATAATCTCCCGCAAGACCCTCCCTAACCCCAACGATTGTCCTTCAAAAGTCCCCAAAAAACCCAACTCCCAAATCCCACCCCCCAAAAGTCTCTAAAAAAGGGGCAAGGGACACTATGGCAGGGTGCTGTTGACTTTAGCAGCCAGGGCATCATGCTCCTTGCGGAGGGTGGCATGTTCGAAGCGGAGGCCCTCCACCAAGTTCTTTTAGTTCAGGACCTCCTGCTCCAGGTAGGACAGTCTGAGGGATAAGCGGCGCCGGCGTGCCTTGCAAATCCTGTGGGGGGCAGCTGCTGTCTTTGCTGCTCGGCGGTGGCGTTTGGCTTTGGTAGCCCGGCTCCATACCGCTGGAGCACTGCGCTGGCTGGCAGCCCGCACGGAGGAGGATGCAGCTGTCCCAGTGGACGTTGTTGTAGTACCAGACTGCGTCTCCTCCTCCTCCAGGGCCACCAGCTGCCGATATTCAGCGACAGTGGCATCCAGCCTCCATTGCCGGGCCATTTGAGCCAGCTCCTTCCTCCTTGATGGTCTCTTGGATTTGGAAGGAGCAACTATATGAAGAAAGAAAGACATAGTCTGTAACCAATGCTCCTTAAGATTAACACAAAATGATTGAGCAGAAAGTTGTCACAGTACAAGTAGCAAATTGAAAGCACAGGACATAACTATTGAGAACAGTATCTATGTAACCTCCGACTTCTTCATCCTTGCTCTAACATTAGTGGGAGTTTAAGGAACAAATTCTACGAGCACTATGGACTTCCATTACAGTCGACTATGACAGTACACCAGTCTTATTCTTCTTCTTCTCTCTTGTTTAGGAAAATTGGTACGTTATCTTATGCAAGCCGGCATAATGCCAGCGCAGTGAACTTGCACCCGAGAAAAACAGACGCACACCATGGTGAGTGAGACAGACTTGCGTTACTGTACCGGTTCAGTACATGCAGGTGGTGAAGCTCTTACTTTTCTATTACGGGTGGCACTGAGAATACTCTGTTAAAAGGGCTACTGCTTAATTAATTTAGCTTTCACCCTACAGTGCAAATGAGTATTTGAAAAGGAAAATGAAGAAGCTAAATAATCTGATTATCTATCACTTCACATGGGATGTATTTGATGACATATGGGATGACTTTAGGTGCTTTGCTTATTATTGAGTGAACAGTGATACACCCACACATGAAAGACGTACTACTACTAAACTAAAGTTATTAAGAGAGGTAGGGAGTGTCCACCGTAATAACCGGATATATGCTGTGCTTGCAGTTGCAATACAAACTACTGCTACTATTCATGGTAGTATTTGGACAAAATTACAACTTCTTTTCCTTGCCTTTCCTACACTGGAACGGACGTGCGGGTGCGGTGTTACATGCTCTTCAAAGTAACACTTAGTTCATCCAGTGACCGTCTACTCTCTCTAGATACACATATGCTATCTAAGAGTCAGATAGTACCATGAATGATCCAGGCATCCATCCATTCAAAGTATATGCACACATACAGTTTCTGTTTCACCCACCCAGGCTGTTCTCCTTCCACCCATCCTTGCTTCATCATTCACCCAGCCATGCACCATACCAAATTCTTTCCTTCCCAGCCACCTCGGGGACCAAGCAAACACATATCATTCTTCTTTGCCAGTCATCATTACATTTCTCATCCTTCCACACTTACTTACACCCTTCTTTCGCTTTTCGTTCATCCCATCCATCAAGTTCATCTCAGATCTGATTGGGATTCTTCTCGCCAAAAACTTCACAGCTAAGTCGAAGTACATGTAGAGGAGGCTACTACCTGGTTTATTTATAATACACCCGTGCAGAAAGCACACTCTGCAGTCTTCAATCTCAATGAGTAAGGAATATATAGCTTACCTCTGCCCGCCACCACCGTGTCATCCCCCACAGAATTGTACGGCACTTCCATCGCCTCCTCCCCAGAGTTGTCCTCCTCGTCCAATGCCACCACCACCTCTGCGCTGGCCCCGCCTCCAGATGTTCCACCTACAAAGTACATTTAATAATGTTAGAATACACCACTAACTACTATATAATATTTGATCTAGGAGGAAGAAAGAAATGTGAAAAAAACAGTATACAATTTAATAATTTGTGACTGTCTACTCTAAAGTAAAAATGTCCCTTTTTCCAGGGAAGGCTGTTGTCTTGCTGCACTTTTTGGCACAACTGATGAATGCTTGCTTTTTATTTTTAACACGCACCACTTTTTCTCCTAACAGACAGAAGCTTGACTTCTAAGAACACGAGCAGGATCAAGCTCAAACCAGGTGAGAGCTCGGCTCGACCACAAGAAATGTGTCCAATTAATCGTCAGCACTAAGCACTTTTCCATTTTCAGTTAAATGTTTACTTTTATGACAAACTTGATTTTAATAAATGTGTTTACTTTTAATAAAGCTTTTAAACTTAAATAGACTCTGTGATTTTTGGTCCTCCAGACTAGAGTGGATGAGCTAAAGGTTTTGCAATTTTTGCAAGCATGAGTCCGTGCCTCTGACATCATTGGGGAATAATCATAATCATCGGTGACTTTGGGAGCTAAATGACTCTGCCACACTATCTAGTCAGTAAGGAGATTGGGGGTTCAACTACAAAGTCTGTTATCACTGAGGTATGTGGAAAGTCTAACAGCACCTATTATAATTGATAAGCTAAGCAATGCATTATTTAGTGTCCATAGTTCTGTTTGTGTAGATTTGTCCCTGCAACAGTAGTAGAATGGATTGTCCTCCTATCCAAACCCAAAGTAAAGTAGTATCTTATTCTTTCTTGGTGGTCATTCACCTTTTTATTGTTGGCAATTGTCAAAGCATAAACATTTAGAAGACTTGAAAAGACATTATGGACAATCCCAGAGGACTGCACTCTGTGCATAGAGCTATTGCTGACTATAATGGGAGTCCAATGGAATTGCCAAATGTGCAATCTTAGTTAGCTACACAGACAGACTAATAAGAATAATCTAGTAATACCACACGGAGTCATAGTCGAGGCAGGATAAGAATTTAGATCCAGTCTACAAGAATATCAAAGACGATTTGGAAAAAATAGAATGAGGAACGCTGGGAAAAAATAAGTACTCTATATTAAAATTAAAACTTACTGGGGCCAGCAAAGAAGCCCTCGCCTGCCCGATCCTGGCCTGCATCCTCAACAGCACCCTCCTCCTCCTCCTGTGTCCTCCTCTTGCCCCTGATGGAAGCTGATGTACAACATGAAAGAAAGAAAAACAGAAAGCATGGATGATATTTGTCAACCAAATCAAACATTTCAAAAGAACTAACAAAATATTTTGGCGAAATAGCAAATAGACAACTATTCCACAGGATATATTATTGACCAATCTCATGTGGTCTACTACGTTATTAGTATTGCTTGATTTGCGGACCGTCGAATTGGAAACTTCTTATGTAACTCACTACACAAAGTACTAAAAAAGGTTTGCCTAGGATTGGCAGGCAGCAGTCCGCAGCACGCGAAGTGACAGCCAAAGTCCATTGTGATTGCAGATCAGCGACAACACTAAAGTTTCCTACTACATTAACCAGTCATTAAAATAATCTAACTATCAATCCACCACCACTATTTCTTCTTATCGCCATGTGTACAAAGGAAGGACTGTACTTGAGTCTGTAGGGGCTGATTTAGAAGCCCCTTGCGGCTCTTTTGCTCCATTGTTGCGTGACTTTTGTTACGCAGCGGCAGCACAAAAGAGGCGCAATGGTGCGGCGTATATTAACAACGTGACGCATATGGGAGATGCATCACGTTGTAAAGCCCTGCGCCATCAGGGGGCGTTCCGGCGCAAGGGAGGGCGTTCCTGCACAGGAACGCATCCTAAAAGTGGCTGAGGGAAATCTACAAGATTTCAATCACTCACTTTAACGACAATGATGCGTGACTCAAACCCTGCGCCTGCTTGAATCAGACGTACGGCTTGACACAGCATTGGGGAGATAGGGCACCCCAGAGCATTGATGGAGCTGCGCCATCGTTGCAACGCAACTCCAGCAATGCGTCGCCTTTACGGCACAGATGCGTAACGCTTTGGTGACATTTTGGGCCCATGGTGCGCCGCATTGTAAATACGGCGCACCATGGGTGATGGTGGCGTGGCGCACAATTACTGGCGCATCCCTGCTACTTTGCAGGGATGCGCCGGTAATTAAAAATCTGAACCTTAGTGTGTAGCATTACGCAGTTCTTTAAACTACACTCATACATAATTTCACAGGCCAATGAAATGAACACAAAATCGAAAACAAATAAGAATAGTAGCAACACTACTGAGAAGGAGAGCAGTGCACCTGAAATGCACAGAAGATTTTGAAATATAATTTACCTACAATGTAATGAGCAGCATTATTGCTCTTGGTAAAAAACAAAAATTTACAATATAATAACACAGCAGGAGAAAACAGAGTAGTAAAGAAATAGCTACTACTACTCACCAAGCCCGGGAATCTCAAGGCCAAGCAGGTCGAGCAGATCTCGTTCATGGGTCAGGACATCCGTCCAGCGGTGGGTGGCCTGGTTGTAGGTGCGCCAGACCCGAGAGTGGTGGTACATAGCCCGGCACACCTTATCCCACCGCTTCCGGCGCTCCCGGATCCCGTACCCGACACCGATCCTGCCGCCTGCCGTGATGGTCCTGGGGAGGCGGCGCTGAACATATGACCTGCTCCCCCCTCAAACGCCCGCACGGGAGCCGGGCACGGGGTGCGGGACCCTTCCCCTTCTCGGGATGCTTCCCGGCTCCCTTCACCATGGTCTGGGCGGAAAGGAATAAAGAAAATAGAATAGGAATGAGAAGAAAAGAAAAAAATGTAAAAAGTAGTTTAAAATTAACCAAACTTAGCAGTAAACACAAAAATATAGGGCTAGAAAAATAGAGGGATAGATAATAAGTAAAAAAGATTAAAAAAAACTTCAAACAAGCAAAGGATGGCAGAGATTTAGAGAAGATACAAAAAGCATGCCCAGAACCATAGCAATGAATGAGAAACAAGATGGCCGCGCCCGTTCACGACCGCGCGGGTAAGTTCACGCGAGATGTTCCTCGCGAACACTCGCGAAATTGTACTGGCGAGCCGCACACTTTGCGAGATTACACTTCGCGCCCGGAAACGGAAATACGTCATGCAAACAAGATGGCCGCGCCCTTGAACAACCGCGAGGGTAACTTCGCGCCTTGCGCTACAAGCGGCTCGCGAAAACGCACAAAACCTTGCGAACTAACACGCCGCAAAAAAAGAAATTGCATATTCGCACGAATTCACGGCTTCCGAATCCGCACGAAAGTTTACAAAGGCGATCTCCTTCAAATACTGACAAATTTCAAAACGTTAAAAAAAAGGCAAGGTAGACACTCCCTAATCCACTAGAGCTTTACAAGGAGTCCCTAAACAACTCTGCCAGTCAACAAAACTGTTTTTGTTGGCTTGGAAAGAAGCCAATTTAATTTAATGTATTCTTGACTGGATTGTCTTCTTTTGTATTTATGGATTGTTTTCTTCAGCTCCATTTACATTAGAAACACATGCAATTGTTTACAACTGTACACCCTTGATTTACATTGATGATTTATTTCAATATAAAAATAATTTTTTCAAAAACTAATCCTTTCGTGTTGCTTCACTTGTACTCTTGTGTTTAACCTGTATTCACTGCCAGATAACACAAGTTTATTGTTGAATCTGTCCAAATCATTACATTTCTATGGGGCTAGTGTGGTAGTTTCTATAGTATCTGACTGACAGATTCTTAAGATTTTTAACAGTCGCTGTTTCATTCAGCTGTTAAGTCTAATTAACACAGACTGCATTATACTGTCTAACTTAGATCCTCAAACAAACCCCTTGCTGGCAATCTTTTTCTTAAAACAATTTTACTGCCCAAGCCCGCAAGGGTATATTGGGTTACCCACCCCTATTTCTAGATCCTAACTGCAGCACTCCCTTAGGCCAAGGCAAAACCTAGCACTCCCCCAAGGCGAGGTAATAACACCAATCCAAACATATGGAATATAATACATATTTTATTAATACACTACTTCAAAAAGGCAGGCCGAATGCATTAGTCATGGCAGACTCCCAAGTATCAAATGGATAATTGAAATAAATGGTCAAAATAGAATGCAATATATATATATAAAGGACACTTGAGCATCGAGAAGCACCTACGGAGGTAGCATTAGCGTGAACTCTGTCTCCCAGAATGCCGGTTGGCCACGCCCATTGGGGGGGAGTAGTTTAAGAGTCCGAATGTGCCATAACACGCTTCCCCCTGCCCTTCCCAAGAAGCCACTGATGATGGACTTACTCCTGAAACGTGTCTGGCTTGCAAGATGGCTACATTGTTTTTAAACCTACCTGAAGAGTTTGTGTCAGCATGCTGCCATTAAAGATAGTTGAGCTGAAGTGTTGGTGTCCGGGTGGCTCACTCCGAAAGTTGGGAACTGCTAATTTTGTATATATATATATATATATATATATATATATATATATATATATATATATATATATATATATATAGCAATGAATGGAAAACAATAGGAAAACAATAGCAAAGAATAGAAAGAAATGGAAAAGTTTTGGTTAGGAACATCTCACCGACTGATTCAGCAACATCCTGCTAGCCTAAGCTGGGGGGAGTCCAGTTC
>NW_028250540.1:0-21503 GCF_964263255.1 Lissotriton vulgaris | reverse complement strand
TTTCCCCTAATGTGCTTATTTTTTAACTATGCCCGATAGAGGAGGCGACACATCCCAAATTTTACAACGCAGAGAGTGTCATTGGATCGAGATAATTGACTCCATTAGCCAGGGTTTGAACTCGGCAGATGAATAGAGAGGATATGTGTCCAACATCAGAAATGAGCCCTATCAATTTGTTATTGCCATACATCGTTCGAAAGGTATGCACTCATGATTCTCTGATAAAAATCTGGATTATGTGTCTGTTTTCTAAATGTGGCTATTATCTATAATTGCACAGTTCTTTATTATTGCTCAGCTGGATTTCACTTTTCTTTCCTATACTACTACTGTAAATAGAAAGTATAAAAAAAGTGTTTAAACATGGAGCATAATAGAATGTAAATATAGCGCATGTCTTAACATCATAATGCTGTATGTTGTAAATTTCAGAAATGTGGTAGCCAAGTATATGTCTTTACTGTATGATGACTTTGCGGTAATAACATGTTCCGCAGTGACCCTTAATGTCCCGATGAAATGTAGTTCTTACATCCGGCCGGCTACACTAACAGTCCGTGCTCACTCGACATTCCATTGTGGGGCCTTGCGGTGGATCGAGTTTTCGTAACTCTCCCCGTTAGGTCTGCCAATGGTCTTATCCGGAAGTGCAAGCATACTCCGCACTATCGAACCGCGGAGTGGCACTGCTGGAACGCCATCGAGCGACAAACATCCCTTCAGGTATGATTCCGTTACAAGGATCGTCTTTTAATAAGGCCAGCAATGCCCTAGATTTCTTATCACTCACAATACGTTCCCTTTTCTTAACAGGCATCGCCCTGTCTTTAATACCATCTGTACCACCCTATCACGACGCTGATACATCGTGCACTATCAGGTGCCAGTTAAATGCTTTCAGGCATTGTCCTGTCTATATACAATTCTCCACGGAGTGATAGCACCATCATTGTGAGTCGCTGACCACTACAGTGGTGAGTACCTTGCCTTCCTTTACAATATGTCAGTGATTAACTACTATTCTGTTTCCCTAATGCATTCTCCAATTTTTCTTACACATGACAACAGTACCCGGCTGGGCTACCTGTAAGTCATTTTTAATTCATCATCACGCATGGGTGATAGCAAGTCCTTATGCAGGTACTTTGGTCCCTTATATATACACCTATTAGATTATAATATTGTCATTTCAGACACTTATCTCCACTTCGTCCTTTTTAATTGTAGATGTCCCCAAATGTCCTGTCCTGATGAGACCCATATCCTCAAGGGTTGAAACGCCGTCGACGCCATAAGGAATTGAACCTATAATTAGTGCCTATGATTATATATGGTCACTAAACAGAATTATTTATTAATACTTTGGTCATTTTCCTTCCTTTTGGTCATCCTATGAGAAACCATTGTGCTTATGTTTATTTGTGTGTTGTTTAAATTAGTTTTTGGTTTCATATATACACTTGGGACACTGTGCACTCTTCTGTTTTTTGTTTTTTGTTTTCACATGATTATGTGACAAATTGATTATCATTGTATAATTAAGCAACTAGTGTTTTGAAATATAAACATTGTTGAGACTTATTCAAACTTGTCTGTGCGCTTCTTTTCGGCATCACTGACAGACCTTTCTGTGTCGTTATAATCTGCTATTAAGCAAACATTTGTATTTTTATACAAGTACCACACCACAGGAACCGTTGTTCTATGATATAATATTTTTTAACAGGAACATTAAGTCTGACCCTTCCAAAGTCCAACACTTTACCCAATGTTTTTACATTTGGAATGGGAATAGTATATCTGCCCTCCCACCACAAGTACTCTTTTGTGGACATGTTTGGAGTGAGAACAGTAAATATGACACCTTAAAGTCCAATACTTTCATTAATGTTGTCAAGTCTGGAGTGGGAGTGGAAATGCTTACCTCCTTTCCCTAATGTGGTCACATTTAGAGTGGAAATAGTAAATCCGTTTTTTGTTTAAGTATTACCATTTAGGGCCTGATTATGAGTTTGACGGTGGGGTGCCAGGTACGACCCGCCGCCGCACAGCTAAGCCCGTATTCGGGCAGCCTGCCAGATTACAAGTGATTCTCGTTTCTGGTGGGCTTTTTTTTGACGATCCCACAGTGGTGCCCTGAAAATGGGAACCAAAAACAGTTCTGGCACAGCATATAGGGCCCCCTTTGTTTCCTCTCTACCATGGTTTTCAAAGAGGAAGAGCTGCCATGAAAACTGTGGCAGAGAAAACTTGTAATATGCTATGCGGAACCGCGACGGTTCCACCAATCGTATTGCGGCATCCTGACTGCTACAACACCGCCAGTAAATGGTGGTTCCCTGGTGGCTGCAGTGGAACAATGGCGGTCCGACCACCCAAATTGTAATAGGGCAGTCGGAAGACTGCCATCGCCAAGCCCTGTGAGTCTAGCAGTCCGTGGACCCCCAGACTTGTAATTAGACCCTTAGTGTTATTTTTAATTTGGCAGTGCACCTATTTATAGTATTTTTATTGGAAAGTATATTATTATTTACTTATGTATTTGTTAGCTATAATTCTTTACATTCTTTAGTTATACATATTTTCTAAACACAGTTGTTAATATACACATTTTCTACAAACATTATATTTATATAATCAAAGCTGCATTGTAAAGTATTTTTAATTAACACAGAAGAATACTTTTTTGTACAAACAAGTTAGCATTTTACAAATGATACAGTTTTATTGTACACCTATTTTAATTTGCAGTTATAGACTGTTTTAACAAGATGTATCATGTTTTTGATGAACGAGCCATTTTTTATATTTTGTTTGTTTTTATTCATTATAAAATATCAAAATATACTGCAAATCTAATCATTTGTTTTTCTTTATCTTTTAATATATATATATATATGTTAATGTATCAACATTAATAAAAAATAGATATATATATTTTAATTTAACATCATTAATAAAAAATATGTATTTTTTTCTATCCTCTGAAAGACTTTTCTATGTCTATATTTATATATAGTCATGTGAACAAGGCCGAGGCAGGCCGAAACGCGTCGGAAGAAATGCAATAAACAAGAAAATCTGAGCACTTACTTTGTGGTTCGTATCCGTTTGTTCCAGCAGGAGCGGCACTTTTAGCAATGGAGTTTTGTGGATATATATATATATATATATATATATATATATATATATATATATATATATATATATATATATATATATATATATATATATATATATATATATATATACATTCACAAATAAAACAGGTTTCAGGGATGTTATAGTTAGTTGAACATTTGACTCATATAAAACCAGAGAAATGTGCCTGTTATAGTTAGTTGAGCTAATTATAAATTACGCGCCCGCAATGCACTGCTGATGACGTCACATATTACATCACTCATGACATGGTCACTGACATCACTGATGACATCTCAAATGACATCACTCATGACATCACTCATCACTCATGACATCATGCACATGTGGCGCACCAGAATGCAAGCACTCTAATTCGGACTGTGGTGGAGTGCCATCAATATCGAAGCAGAATGCTTGCAGTTAGGCTCATTGCTATTTTACGCCCACAGAGGCTTGAATGTGGTGGTCGTGAATTAGCATGTTCTGTCTGTGGAACAATAACGTTTTCACTCCGAAGGCACAGCCTTGTATGGATTTACCGAAAGTCTAACACTGAGCCAAAATAATGGTTTTATTATTTAATTTGTGTGAAACTTTTGAATAACCAAAATATGATTTATAGAAAGAACGAGTTGAAATGAAGTCTGTCTTTCTAGCTCCTCACACCCTGTGATGCTGTAGTGTCTGTTTCACGGTTTATTAGAGGTGTGGCATCTGAATTGTATTTACATTGTTGTTTGCAAAACACTCGTACTCGTGACAAAGGAGTTCTACTCCGAAACGCATCGAGTGAATTGGTCAGAATAGAACTGAAATAAACACACTTGAATAAGGAGAAGTGGTTGTGACTTCGTTGTTTCAAGGATTGTTTTCAACAAATGATTGTATTGGATTTTTGGGGCCCGCGCTGTAAGAGGTTTGGATTACTGCGCGAACTGCAAGCTCTGGATATATATATATCAGGATTCCACTCTCCACGCCACATTTCTTCAGCGCTCGCAAAAGTTGAGAGAAACGGACTCTCTGTTTCAGCCAGCAGCCGCTGGTAAATTTATTTAAATATTTTTTGAGCATTGCTGTGTTCATAACCAAACGCGTTTCGGTGATCCCAGTCGCCTTGTTCGCTGGTAGTTTGTGTTCAAACACCCTCCTCATATTTAAATTACATATAACCCAGTGATTGGTTGCGTCCATATAGTAAACATAAATGAAATACTCGACAAATAGCATCAACTATGTAGGGGTATCTTTGAAGAAGACAGACTCTGATCTAAGGATACATCTCTCTGCCTTACAGTTTCTAAAACATTTTGTGAACAATCCACACATTGAATACATTTATATATATTAAATTATATAAATATCAAGCTATAATAAATTAAGCCATTTCATTTCCTGTGCAAATATGCATGTGTGTCTTATGAGTCAAAGATACAGTGTTATCGTTTCAGCATTTCATTATTATGTTAAAACTAAACAAAAGGCGCTCACCATAAATAGTGCAAAGTGCAATTTCTAAAGTGCTAACAGTAAATATTTTCTCACGTAGTGCAAAAAGTTGATCTCCCAGCCGGGAGTTTTAAAACAGATTTACACTGAGTCAGAATTGATATATTTACATGAAAGGGAGGGGATCAGGGATTTCGGGCAGACGACTAATTTCATTATTATTAATTAATACCTGTACAAATACTTATTCCAACCCATGGAACTTGGACTTAACGTACACAAAACTATGTTCATTTTGTATGTCTCAACTTGTAATTGATCCTATAATATCATTTAGTTAAGACCCGTTTACCACATTTCCTTGAATAGATATTCTAGCCTACACATCAGTTACATAGGGACTTTCATTGAGCTGGACATACTTTATATTGTATTAAAGTGTTGTGTTAAACCTATCCATTCTCTACACAGTTTCCAGTTAGCCTGGTACACCGCATAAAAACATAAATAGACATAAAAACATTCACTATATATAGAAAATATCCAGAATATAAGATTTGACTAAAAATCCACAGTGCTAAAAATTAGTGCATCGGGCTATACTTTCTTTCAATCATAATTCTATTATGGTGTGAGTGTCATAGTATATTGACTTGTATTGAATATATGTATTCTGTTGATTCATTATAAGAAATGGTACAGGTCTTCACAAATATTAAGGCCCCGCGGGCTCTTAGTATCCAGGTCCACTATGTAACTGGTTTCTAGGCGACGGAGTTGTTTTTCTCTGTCGCCTCCCCTTTTGTTGCTCGGAACGTTATCAATGACAAAGTAGCTGAGCACGTTCAAGTTGTTCCTGTGTTCTGCTTTGACATGTCTGGCTACAGGATACGTAGGGTCAGAATGTACTGTGGCCCTTAAATGTTGTAGTATTCTTGCCTGTACTGGGAGCTTCGTACTCCTGACATATTTCAATCCGCATATACAGGTTAAAATGTACACCGCATATTCAGTTTTGCATGTAAAGTGCCCTTTTATTCTGATTGGACGATCTGAAAATGCGTTGGTGTAAACTGTGGTATTGGTGCCAAACTTGCAAGCTCGACATGAGCTGCTTTTAAAAAAAACGTTCCGGGAGGGAAACCAGTTACCTTTGTTGAATGTTTCTGGGCTAGTTTTAACTAGATCTGATCTTGTGGAATGAGCTTTGCGAAAGGTAAAGTTGGGTTTATGAACATAGATTTCATTAAGAACACTGACTGTCATCACTATTGGCCACTCTTTATTCATTATTTTTTTGATAGTCTGTGATTGCCTGCTGTAAGTGGATATAAATCTACATATTTTACTCGAACTCTCCTTATCACCAGTTTTATTGAGCGGAAGAGTATCTGCTCAGATGATAGTATTCTGCTTTTTCTGTAGGAGTGTTCTTCTTTCTAGTTTATTGGCCTTGCATAAAGCTGCTTTTAAATTTCTCTCGCTGTAGCCTCGCTCTAATAGCCTGTGTTTTGCTATTGATAACGCTTCCTCACATGCAGTTTCACTGCTGCAGGCTCTCTTGATTCTAAGAAATTCGCCATAGGGTAGGCTCGCTATAGTATGATGGGGGTGAAAGCTACTGGCGTGAAGCAGGGTATTACCTGCTGTGGGTTTTTGGAATAGGCTGGTTTCAATACCGTTTGCCCTGATGGTAACCAGAATATCTAGGAAGCTGATGGAAGTAGAGTCTATGTGATGTGTGAATTCCAGATTTAGTGTAATCACATTGATGGTATCAAGAAATCTCACTGCTTCTGCGTCTGTACCCTTCCAAACGATGAAAATATCGTCTATGTACCTCCATAGCTGTATAATGTGTTCATCATACAGTGCTCTATGCTCCCCCCTGAGGACATGCTCCTCCCACCAGCCTACATGTAGACATGCAAAGCTGGGGGAGAAGCATGCTCCCATAGCCACACCCTGTTTTTGTCTATATACTTTTCCATCAAAAAGGAACCTGTTATTGTGTAAGCACCAATAAATCATTTTCAATACCATTTTCTTATGTCTATAGCATTCAACATTGCGCACTTTCAGATAGTATTCTACTGCCGCTAGGCCATCTTTGTGTTTAATGCTTGTACACAAGGATTTAATATCCAATGTTAGCAGCAGATAATCATTTTCCCCCTACTTCACTTAGTTTAGCTAGAAAGTCACGGGAGTCCTGTATATACGAGGGCAATCCTATGCCAAATTCTATATTGGGAGCATGATATATATATACGGCGCTGACGAAGGCTCAAGACGCCGAAATGCATTCGCCTTGGTGGAAAATTGGTGGAACATTGTTTGAATAAAGGCTTCCTACCTGTCCCCGTGCTGGTCTCCGCCTTTTCAATTTGGGAAGGACTTCTTTGCATTTAATTACGCGCCTGCCAGTGGCGTGTTGGGAGACCCCCGCACAGCAAGAGGCCCGACGAGCTGCTGGCAACGCTTCGGCTTTCTGTACCTGGTCATGGATTGACACGGTCGGGCTCACCACAGTATCCGGATGAAATGGACGCGGTGTCATGGACATTGTTCCCTGCATTGGGTTAGCTGCACGCGCGGCAGGCCCCCGCGAAAGAGACATCTGGGCAATGTGGTTGTGCGGTGGGGACATAAGGAGGCTTTTTCTTTGCCATGATGGGAAACACTGGACAGTGAGAGCGCACCATCCTGGTTAACGGCATCTCCTGGTATCATCCACGCCACGGGACCACGAGGTAAAGCTTTGCATTCTGGGTCCTGTAGTTTGAGTACCGACAGTACAAACTACCTGTGGTGGAGCCCTTCAAGGGGGAGGAGCAACGGCAGCCTATCAAGCTGCGGCAGGACATCCAAAGGTGCAGACTCACTTCCTCTTTCCCATTATTTCCACGGCGCTGACGAAGGCTCAAGACGCCGAAATGCATTCGCCTTGGTGGAAAATTGGTGGAACATTGTTTGAATAAAGGCTTCCTACCTGTCCCCGTGCTGGTCTCCGCCTTTTCAATTTGGGAAGGACTTCTTTGCATTTAATTACGCGCCTGCCAGTGGCGTGTTGGGAGACCCCCGCACAGCAAGAGGCCCGACGAGCTGCTGGCAACGCTTCGGCTTTCTGTACCTGGTCATGGATTGACACGGTCGGGCTCACCACAGTATCCGGATGAAATGGACGCGGTGTCATGGACATTGTTCCCTGCATTGGGTTAGCTGCACGCGCGGCAGGCCCCCGCGAAAGAGACATCTGGGCAATGTGGTTGTGCGGTGGGGACATAAGGAGGCTTTTTCTTTGCCATGATGGGAAACACTGGACAGTGAGAGCGCACCATCCTGGTTAACGGCATCTCCTGGTATCATCCACGCCACGGGACCACGAGGTAAAGCTTTGCATTCTGGGTCCTGTAGTTTGAGTACCGACAGTACAAACTACCTGTGGTGGAGCCCTTCAAGGGGGAGGAGCAAAGGCAGCCTATCAAGCTGCGGCAGGACATCCAAAGGTGCAGACTCACTTCCTCTTTCCCATTATTTCCACGGCGCTGACGAAGGCTCAAGACGCCGAAATGCATTCGCCTTGGTGGAAAATTGGTGGAACATTGTTTGAATAAAGGCTTCCTACCTGTCCCCGTGCTGGTCTCCGCCTTTTCAATTTGGGAAGGACTTCTTTGCATTTAATTAAGCGCCTGCCAATGGCGTGTTGGGAGACCCCCGCACAGCAAGAGGCCCGACGAGCTGCTGGCAACGCTTCGGCTTTCTGTACCTGGTCATGGATTGACACGGTCGGGCTCACCACAGTATCCGGATGAAATGGACGCGGTGTCATGGACATTGTTCCCTGCATTGGGTTAGCTGCACGCGCGGCAGGCCACCGCGAAAGAGACATCTGGGCAATGTGGTTGTGCGGTGGGGACATAAGGAGGCTTTTTCTTTGCCATGATGGGAAACACTGGACAGTGAGAGCGCACCATCCTGGTTAACGGCATCTCCTGGTATCATCCACGCCACGGGACCACGAGGTAAAGCTTTGCATTCTGGGTCCTGTAGTTTGAGTACCGACAGTACAAACTACCTGTGGTGGAGCCCTTCAAGGGGGAGGAGCAACGGCAGCCTATCAAGCTGCGGCAGGACATCCAAAGGTGCAGACTCACTTCCTCTTTCCCATTATTTCCACGGCGCTGACGAAGGCTCAAGACGCCGAAATGCATTTGCCTTGGTGGAAAATTGGTGGAACATTGTTTGAATAAAGGCTTCCTACCTGTCCCCGTGCTGGTCTCCGCCTTTTCAATTTGGGAAGGACTTCTTTGCATTTAATTACGCGCCTGCCAGTGGCGTGTTGGGAGACCCCCGCACAGCAAGAGGCCCGACGAGCTGCTGGCAACGCTTCGGCTTTCTGTACCTGGTCATGGATTGACACGGTCGGGCTCACCACAGTATCTGGATGAAATGGACGCGGTGTCATGGACATTGTTCCCTGCATTGGGTTAGCTGCACGCGCGGCAGGCCCCCGCGAAAGAGACATCTGGGCAATGTGGTTGTGCGGTGGGGACATAAGGAGGCTTTTTCTTTGCCATGATGGGAAACACTGGACAGTGAGAGCGCACCATCCTGGTTAACGGCATCTCCTGGTATCATCCACGCCACGGGACCACGAGGTAAAGCTTTGCATTCTGGGTCCTGTAGTTTGAGTACCGACAGTACAAACTACCTGTGGGGGAGCCCTTCAAGGGGGAGGAGCAACGGCAGCCTATCAAGCTGCGGCAGGACATCCAAAGGTGCAGACTCACTTCCTCTTTCCCATTATTTCCACGGCGTTGACGAAGGCTCAAGACGCCGAAATGCATTCGCCTTGGTGGAAAATTGGTGGAACATTGTTTGAATAAAGGCTTCCTACCTGTCCCCGTGCTGGTCTCCGCCTTTTCAATTTGGGAAGGACTTCTTTGCATTTAATTACGCGCCTGCCAGTGGCGTGTTGGGAGACCCCCGCACAGCAAGAGGCCCGACGAGCTGCTGGCAACGCTTCGGCTTTCTGTACCTGGTCATGGATTGACACGGTCGGGCTCACCACAGTATCTGGATGAAATGGACGCGGTGTCATGGACATTGTTCCCTGCATTGGGTTAGCTGCACGCGCGGCAGGCCCCCGCGAAAGAGACATCTGGGCAATGTGGTTGTGCGGTGGGGACATAAGGAGGCTTTTTCTTTGCCATGATGGGAAACACTGGACAGTGAGAGCGCAGCATCCTGGTTAACGGCATCTCCTGGTATCATCCACGCCACGGGACCACGAGGTAAAGCTTTGCATTCTGGGTCCTGTAGTTTGAGTACCGACAGTACAAACTACCTGTGGTGGAGCCCTTCAAGGGGGAAGAGCAACGGCAGCCTATCAAGCTGCGGCAGGACATCCAAAGGTGCAGACTCACTTCCTCTTTCCCATTATTTCCACGGCGCTGACGAAGGCTCAAGACACCGAAATGCATTCGCCTTGGTGGAAAATTGGTGGAACATTGTTTGAATAAAGGCTTCCTACCTGTCCCCGTGCTGGTCTCCGCCTTTTCAATTTGGGAAGGACTTCTTTGCATTTAATTACGCGCCTGCCAGTGGCGTGTTGGGAGATCCCCGCACAGCAAGAGGCCCGACGAGCTGCTGGCAACGCTTCGGCTTTCTGTACCTGGTCATGGATTGACACGGTCGGGCTCACCACAGTATCCGGATGAAATGGACGCGGTGTCATGGACATTGTTCCCTGCATTGGGTTAGCTGCACGCGCGGCAGGCCCCCGCGAAAGAGACATCTGGGCAATGTGGTTGTGCGGTGGGGACATAAGGAGGCTTTTTCTTTGCCATGATGGGAAACACTGGACAGTGAGAGCGCACCATCCTGGTTAACGGCATCTCCTGGTATCATCCACGCCACGGGACCACGAGGTAAAGCTTTGCATTCTGGGTCCTTTAGTTTGAGTACCGACAGTACAAACTACCTGTGGTGGAGCCCTTCAAGGGGGAGGAGCAACGGCAGCCTATCAAGCTGCGGCAGGACATCCAAAGGTGCAGACTCACTTCCTCTTTCCCATTATTTCCACGGCGCTGACGAAGGCTCAAGACGCCGAAATGCATTCGCCTTGGTGGAAAATTGGTGGAACATTGTTTGAATAAAGGCTTCCTACCTGTCCCCGCGCTGGTCTCCGCCTTTTCAATTTGGGAAGGACTTCTTTGCATTTAATTACGCGCCTGCCAGTGGCGTGTTGGGAGACCCCCGCACAGCAAGAGGCCCGACGAGCTGCTGGCAACGCTTCGGCTTTCTGTACCTGGTCATGGATTGACACGGTCGGGCTCACCACAGTATCCGGATGAAATGGACGCGGTGTCATGGACATTGTTCCCTGCATTGGGTTAGCTGCACGCGCGGCAGGCCCCCGCGAAAGAGACATCTGGGCAATGTGGTTGTGCGGTGGGGACATAAGGAGGCTTTTTCTTTGCCATGATGGGAAACACTGGACAGTGAGAGCGCACCATCCTGGTTAACGGCATCTCCTGGTATCATCCACGCCACGGGACCACGAGGTAAAGCTTTGCATTCTGGGTCCTGTAGTTTGAGTACCGACAGTACAAACTACCTGTGGTGGAGCCCTTCAAGGGGGAGGAGCAACGGCAGCCTATCAAGCTGCGGCAGGACATCCAAAGGTGCAGACTCACTTCCTCTTTCCCATTATTTCCACGGCGCTGACTAAGGCTCAAGACGCCGAAATGCATTCGCCTTGGTGGAAAATTGGTGGAACATTGTTTGAATAAAGGCTTCCTACCTGTCCCCGTGCTGGTCTCCGCCTTTTCAATTTGGGAAGGACTTCTTTGCATATATATATATATATATTTATATATATATATATATATATATATATATATATATATATATATATATATATATATATATATATATATATATATATATATATATATATATATATATATATATATATATATATATATATATATATCATGCTCCCATATCACCCAGCTGCTGAACTCTTATTCGACTGGTGCTGCTGTCCGCCAGCGTGAGGGTGAAATCACGTAAAAGATTACAGCTACCAAAATGCGGAGCATTCCCAGGATGTTTTCAAAGGTATTTTATTCGAGCAAATCCATTTCAGCGTATAGCTTTCCTCAGTGCTCATCACCTTAACTCCCAGCACAAAGCACATTCAAATACAACCGCAAATGATTTCATTGGGGTATCAATTTATCATGGCCAGTGACGAAGGACTAATTCATTTCATAGTACAATGTCAAACCTTCTGGCTGCCATGTTAGTGTGTACTTTACTGCTTACAGCCTTATGGTGAATACCTCATTATGTTCAAAAGGCTGCATTTCCTCTGGAATGAAAAGAAAGTCATGTTATTTAAATGTCACTTACACACAACATGATTAATGCCGTCCTTCGTGATACCAGCCTCTGTGCCTCCTTTTTATTGCTGGTACCTTTTTAACATCCATCACCGTGCCAAGGTTTCAAAAATGTTGCACATTCCTTCAGGTTAAAGTATGGATTACTTCGATCCTTTCATTAAATAAAAGACAGCATGTTCCAGCTGGCAGGATGCTTTTCATTTCTTTCTGCCTTGACGTTTGAAGCAGAAATTAACATTGGGAGCGTGATGTTAATGTCATTTGAGAAGTGTTTCCAGTGCTGTACCTGTTACCGAGGGCCGGGCTTGGCTCCGCCGATCCGCAGCACCAACAGCAGAGGGCCGGGCTTTGCTCCGCCTGCTCCACCAGCCGGGCTTGGCTCCGCCGGGTCCCCCACACCCCGTGACCAGCAGCAGTGACGCCTCAGTGTAGCGCCAGGAGGCGCATAAAGGCCCGTCGGTGCTTGTAAAAAGGTAGGCAGTTTCAACCGATAACCTTTAAGTACTGCCCGGCGTTAGTCGCCTCTTGTACCACTCGAAAATATCAAACAAAGAGGCAGGCGCTGGAGACTGGAAGGCAGTAAACAGAAGTTTATTCCGTTGGAGCAGAACACATCAAATCAGACAACAAGGTATCGTCTCGAGGTGCTCTAACCGCATCTCTGAGGCCTGGCCTCTTATACACAGGTTTATGGCTTTATTGCATGAAACAAATTATTGTTAATACTTTGATGTACGGAAAGACATCCTCGGAATCCCCGCTTCCAGCCCGTTCCCACACATATCTACAGTAGAAGTCCCCTCCCTGATCTCAGTAGGTGATGACTGTCGCGCAGCTGGACATTTATTAATTAATTTATTTTACATATTTATTAAGTGCACTGTTACCCAAAAGGTGTCCTGGTGCTGGTTCCCGGAATGTGTGCGGCTGATCGGATCTCATGGGGTGGGGGCTTTGATCAGTCGTAGATCCTTTGAAAAGGGGCAGCTTCCTACTGTAGGGGCAATAAACTGCATCCGCAGGACTAGGTGATGCCCTGGGATCGGGTCGGACAATGGGGCACAGAGGAAGGGGGTTCATCAAAGGATGTGTGATCATGAAAGAGACGGAGGGAGGTGTTAGCCGGGTACGGGATGTGGCTCCGAGGCAGGGCCGCGCTGAAGGGGTGGTTTATGGCCCAAGCATGTGAGAGCGGGGGCTGTCAGTGCACGGGGGATGCCTGCGAGGTCAGAGAGGGAGAGAGAGAGACGCGCTGGCTATCGGCAGTGGGCAGAGAGGCCATGGCATTCAAAATGGCTGCTACTTACGCGCACATATGAGCGGGGAAAAGGGACAAGATGAGTCCTGGGGGAAGTGTTTCCAGTGCTGTACCTGTTACCGAGGGCAGTGCTTGTTCTGCCGATCCGCAGCACCAACAGCAGAGGGCCGGGCTTTGCTCCGCCTGCTCCACCGGCCAGGCTTGGCTCCGCCGGGTCCCTCCCACCCCGTGACCAGCAGCAGTGACGCCTCAGTGTAGCGCCAGGAGGCGCATAAAGGCACCGTCGGTGTTGAGTCCTGGGGGAAGTGTTTCCAGTGCTGTACCTGTTACCGAGGGCCGGGCTTGGCTCCGCCGATCCGCAGCACCAACAGCAGAGGGCTGGGCTTTGCTCCGCCTGCTCCACCGGCCGGGCTTGGCTCCACCGGGCCCCTCCCACCCCGTGACCAGCAGCAGTGATGCCTCAGTGTAGCGCCAGGAGGCGCATAAAGGCACTGTCGGTCCCTCGTCCCGCGGGACGCGCGCGGGCGCGTGCCTAGAGAAGCCCGGGACAAGGGCTGTGGCAGTCCGTGGCAGACCAAGGCTGGCCTGGGCCATGGACTTTGGTTCTTTTTGCCCCTGGCACCCCAAAACCGTGAGACTTATCTTGTTACGTACTGTGGACTTACAGGTGTAATCGTAGTTGCAGCCACCTTAGGCAAAGCTTGCTTGCTGCAATAGTAACGGTGCCTCTAAAAACTTTGTGTTTGTAACTGTCATCTAGGTATATAATAATGTCTAAACTTAGATCGGCTAAAACTCCCCTTGTGACGAGTACAATGGACAACTTTTTGGTCAAGGTAGTTAGTAAAATCAGTAAAGAAAGGCGTCTCTCATTAAACCGGGTAAGTCCTCCGGCTTCACCGACAAGTTTGCATGCCCCACTAGTTACCCCTGTCCTAGATCGTAGCTGTAATGAAGGCCCGGATTTAATTAGTGAAAACGAAACACTCCCAGAACAGAGGCAGGAAGTGCAGGATAAATCCACGGATATCTCATTACAATCTTCCCCGATACCTTCACCGGCATCCTCGCCTGTACGAAGAGTAGTAAGGGCCTGCAGGAAGGCACCAGTAAAGCGGGGGGATTAGGAAATCAAAAAAGGCTGGGACTCTACCGATCAGTTCAGGGGGCGTAATTGAGACCTTAAATAAGGCCGAGATGACTAACCTGCACCCTGACCATATTGACCTCTTGGTCAGCATTATTGAATCTAAATTAGAACTTATGATCAAACCTCTTGTGGCAAAATTAGACCAGGTAACACAAGAAGTATCTAGATTGGGTGGTCTTTTGAATTCTCATCTAACCTTGGCAATAATGCCAATAAGGATGTAGTTGCTTCTAGCAATGGGGGGAATAGGGTCACACATACTGTACTAGCCACTCAATTACCACTAGTACCATCCACTGAACCACTCCCAGCACCCGCAATTTAACCTCCCCCAACGATTTCTAGTAACCAACCTACCATAGTTGGGGGGAATAATGAATGGAGGAGCGTGGCTAAGAGAAGAGCATCAGTTAATCTCCCCCCAGAGTGTGTTCCATATACAGTTGTATTAACTAATGTACCTGAGGTGGATTCTCATCTTACTGACTCTTAGCTAGAAACACACGAGGCCTTGAAAAATAAATCACTATCGTGGTTGAGTAGGAATTGTGGTTTTCCACTTGCCTTTTCTAATGACATAATCTCTATCCGAAGAGTTAGTTGGATAGGAAATTCTAGGAAGAACAACAGGGGGACTGTATTATTGTTAATTTTAAGCACCTGCAGCATGTTGCCACAGTTTTACTTAGAGCAGCTTCTTTACCTGTTGCGGACAACATCGTATGTGCACGCCCCCTTGGTTTTTTCTATAATCATCTCAATAATACACCGTCTCCACATTTTGATCAGTCCAAGTTCCCCGTTTCCCTACCAAGGCGTGGCTTTGTTTGTTTCTCATCCGCAAAATGCATATCAATCATCAAATAGATTGAACCCATATTGTTACAGGTTAGCTAGGCCATATAACCAATTTGATCAAGCCCTTCCATTGGCCAATCGTTATACCCCCCTATCATCTTTGGAGGAAAATGATTGACAGTCAAATGAATCAAGGACTAATGTACAGCCACCACATCCTACTTTTAGAATTGTAATTTGGAATATTGCTGGAATTAATGCTAAAGCAGAGAATGATTCTTGGATTCATTTTTTTAAAACTTATGACATCATAGCACTTCAAGAGACATGGGACCAGGTTAATAGTTTCTCTTTAGATGGTTACAGACACTTTTGCATCCCGGCAATTAGCAGCGTTGCAGGTAGAGCCAAGGGAGGCTTACTAAGTTTATTTAAACTTGACCTTAAGGGTACACTAACTCAGTGTAATTCTGGATGCGAGAATTGTTTAATTGTGGCACTATCCACTCCTGATAAGCCTAACATTTTATTCATTAACTTTTATAACTCAAGTGCCCATGAGTGCACCAGTTATAATCTGGATTTATTGGAGAAATTTTTAACAGTCAATAGCGTAAATGTGAATACTTTTGAAATAATATTCTTTGGGGACTTTAACATTCATCCCTGCAACCTACCGTGTGTTAGTCCAGAAGAAGAAGGCCCCCCATATTCTTCACCCACGCACTTCGAACATTCGAAATGGGGGGAGGCCCTTAAAAACTTCCTGGCTAGATGGAACCTTTACGATTCGGGTTGTGGGGAAGGTGGAGGTAGGTCCCCCACATTTAAAGGAATAGATGATGGTACTATTATTGATTATATCTTTATGTCCTCTTTTTTGTTGTGTAAAGTTTTAATGTATAAAACTGAGGATTCGGTCTTCAGTGACCACAATCCGGTGTTAATAGAAATAATGTCTGCAGACTTATTAACCATGAAAACGGTGACACATAAGGGTGGCCTAAATTTGATCGTTAAAGACCAAGGACGCAGGTTAAAATGGGCAACTATAGTGCCCGAATCTTTCTTGCAAGAAGTACTGGATGAAGTTGAGGACGAGGTGGCCGTATGCCTAGAAAAACAGGCTCAAAACACACATGTGGTTATTGCTTTTTATAACATCTGTAGACAAATCAACCAAAGTTTACTTGTCAGTTCAAGACAGAAGATACATCATGGCAAGAGATGGTTTAACAAAAGATGTTCTAGGGCACATGGTGACCTACTTAAGGCCTTGAAGGCCACCCTTAAAGATCGAGCTCAAATAGCCAGCCTAAGATCTGCCTACAAGTAAGCTATCCTAGATAGGAAAAAAGAGCTGAAAGATGAGGCCTGGGCACAATTACTTGCCCCGGATACCCTAAAAAATAGTGGGCAGTTTTGGAAAATTGTAAATCAACCGTTATTCTCGGGTGAAGAGAATTCCCCACTTGAGGCTAGCATCCCAGATGAGGGCTGGATAAAACACTTTGGTAAAATATACTCTGATTCAGGCAATGAAACACAAATGGGTGATATCCCTCTTAGACCCGAGGGCTCTATCGTAACCTTTGAGGTCTTAGAAGTGGAAAGAGCGATTGAACTGACCCTAAAAAACAAGGCTCCTGGTCCTGACGGGGTCCCCGCAGATGCCTTTAAATGTGCGCCAAAATTCTGGGTGAAGATTTTGTGTAATGTTTTTAATGTTTTAAATCAAAATAACAAACCGGCCTCTTGGAAAAAATCTATCATCATTCCAGTTTTCAAGAAGGGAGACAGGCAGGACCCCTCCTGTTACAGACCCATTTCCTTAATTGACTCCTCGGTCAAGATTCTGGGACGGGTTATCTTGTCTAAATTAAATGAATGGGTGAATGATAGAGGGGTACTGTCGAATGTGCAATATGGGTTTAGACCGAAAAGGAGTACTTTGGACCAATGTCTTAATTTGCAATTGTTACTGGATAAATATACCAGGCTAAGAAGGGGTCCATGTACCTGAGGTTCATGGACCTCTCATCGGCTTTTGACCTTGTAAACCGGTCAAAGCTGTGGAAAAGTTTACTTAACATGGGACTAGATAGGGCCTTAGTTACCCTTCTGGCGGACCTACATTCAGGCTTACTAGCTTCTGTCAGGGTCACTACGGAGGGGCGCTGTTCTAGCCATTTTAATTCAGAAAGGGGGGTTAGGCAAGGGTGTATCCTGGCTCCCCTTATTTTTACAATATACATTAATGCCCTAGAACCTGCACTAAAGGAGGCCACCCTTGACATTCCACGTATAGGGGAACTAGGTATTCCAGTTCTCCTTCTTTCACGGACCGGGGTTGGACTACAACGGCTCCTGGACGTCTTCGGGAATTTTATGGGTTCCCTGGACCTTAAAATAAACGCAAAGACGTCTCAGATTATGATTATGGGGAGGTGCTCTAGGAAGAAGCATTTGCAGCAAAGAAGAACTCTGTAGAGTGCCCATATTCCCTTACCTGGGGATTACTTTTGATGAGAGAAGGAACTGGGGACCGCAGTTAAAAAACAGAAACATTTCCCTCGCAAGAACCGCCTCTGCACTCCAGGGTTTTACTAAAAAATTGGGGGCTAGGCCTATAGTAGCATTAATGAAGATCTATAAAGTGAAATGCCTAGCAGTGGCCACATACGGTAGCTCAATATGGGGCTATAGTGCCCCGGATTGCTTACAGATTACTGAAAATACATTTTTGTGATCTGTCCTCTCAGTGCCACAGTCTACTCCCTCATATACTATTCATTCTGAACTTGGGGTAGGCTTTATTTCAGACATGATAAGAATGGCTCCTCTAATGTGTTGGTGTCAGAATCCGAACAAGTGCAAGTCAAAACAAGTCAGGGAGACTAAAAAATCCTATGCTTTCTGGTTCGTTCCCTACTCTATCCTTGTGGAGTTGGCGTCAGCGAGTAGCTCAACAGTGGGCTGCTTAGGTTGGGTTGGTTCCTGGTTGTGCCTTTCTGTTCCGGCGGTCAGCGTTCTAGCTTTCAGCTGACTGTCGGCCATTTCGTGCGCTCGCTGTTTCAGCACTGCGCACTTCAACTGTCATTTTCTGGCGGACGGACGTTCATTTCTTTGGTGCGTCCTTTTCCCGCAATATTCTGAGTTTCGGCACTATCTGTTAGTGCGGGGGTTACTTATCTATTAGAAACCCCTTATCCGTCTTTTGGGACGTTTCCGTCTCATTGTTTTCGGTGACGGATTTTGTATCCTGAGGTGCTCCAGCGCCTAGTCCTCCTCCCGTCTCTTCAGAGACTGGAGCTGAGTTCGAGCCTGTATCCTGTTGAACCCAGTCAGAGAATCTTCACGCTTCTGAATTAAGGGCGGTATCCTGAGGGTCGTCCTTTCGGAGTGTTTCCAGTCATTCATCCAAACCACAAGTAGGAGGTTTCCTTTGCGTTCCTATTTTGAGAGTATAAGTCTGTAGAATCTTCTCTAGAGACTATTTTTGAAGACTGCAGTTTCCGTGATGCTATAGCCTTTACAGACAATTCCTGTGAGTCAATCAATTAGTAAAGGTTTTGATCAGCACAGTCCTGGAGCTACGTCTATAGCAAGAAGTAACTAAACTTCTGGAACATTTGGTTGCCGAGGGTTTTCCACAGCGATTCAGCCAGCACTCGAGACAGCGCTCTTCTGCTCTAGTAGATAGGGGTATTCAATTGTATGCATATAATTAATACTGCTGTGTACCACTATATCTTCTTCGTCGATAAGAGGAGAAGTCCTGTCACCAAACTATTGTGCTTATATATCCTCAAGCAACTGAAAGTAATTCTGGACATTCAAAGAGAGCAGCTAATTCCACACAAGCTTAAGGTAGGAGTCCAGTCCCGAGGGAGTGTAGTGCTAGAGAAGGCCAGAAGTTATTGGAATGGTATTAATAGTGTTCTCAATGTTTTAGGTGTGACTTGCAGTACCGAAGAGTCAGAAGACACCTGTGTGGACGTCTCTCTTGTTTGTCTATCCACTTCCCCTTTCCCTTTCGTTCCTGGCCTCGGAGAGATCCGGGCCCAGGGAGGTGAGGGAGTTGGGAAATATTCTGCTGGGGTCCTCCCATCGAGTCGTCTGCTTCCACGGAGAACCGCTGGAATTCAGGTACACTTCTGACAGTTGGATGAAGACCTGGCTAAATCAGGAAATCCCCCTGAATCACATTATCCTGAAAGATTGTCTCCATTTAGATAACATCAATACGATTCAGTGGCTGACATATATTAAAAACAGTCTTTTTAAACTAGGGAGACCGGAGCTTTTTTCCTCACCAGAGTCAATAACATCAAAGGACATTGCACTAATTAAGGGTGCAATGGGATAAATGCTAAGCCTGGAGAGAGAAGAACTGGAATTTAAAAAACCACCGTAAGGACTAACCTCATTATATCCAGCCAACTAGGACCTGAAATCTATCTTAATGTAGTGAACCGCCCATACCACAGGTTTCTTTTAACGGGATTCCGTTTTAACATGATCCATTTGAACCTTGGTTATTTTCCCAACTGGAGTACCCCTGAAAATGCAACGCCGTGTTCATGTGACAACTTTTCCACCCAGAACACAATGCACTTTTTGATGTTCTGTGGTCACTACACGGAATTAAGGTTGAAATTCTTGGTCCCAATATTAAAGGAGGCTGGGTTCTTGCAGGTTAAGCCAGCTCTTTTGTACTTGCAATTACTACAGACCCCCAGGATCATTTTCCATGTTGCTAGTTTCTTAGTGGGTGCTGTTAGGACCAGGAATAGGAAAATGACTGTTTGCTCTTAAATGATTTTGGATGTAATTCTGTATAATGCTTGCACTATGAATAATGGTATTCTGGGCAACTATAATTGATTGATGCTTTTTATCCTTTTTATCATAATTTCATTCTATGAATTTTTATCAAAATTTTGTAACGGTTTTAATATTCTGCTTTTACTGTGTATAACTAATGTAATATATTTTAGGCATGCTTTGTATAGTACTATTGTCTTTTTATGATATTAATTTATCGAAATAAAGTATTCTGACTGACTGACTGACTGAGATGTCATCAGTGATGTCATGAGTGATGTCACTGACCATGTCATGAATGATGTAATATGTGACATCATCAGCAGTGCATTGCGGGCGGGCGAGTTATAGTTAGCTGAACTAACTATAACAGGGGAATTTCAAAGGTTTTGTATGAGTAAAAGGACCAGCTACCTATAACTGGTGTGAAACCTATGGTTTTTTCAGTGAATTTCAAAGGTTTTTAAAATGCTAATTCCTAACTATAACGTGTGTAAAACCTATGGTTTTTTCAGTGAATTTCAAAGGTTTTTAAATGCTAATTCCTAACTATAACGTGGCTGTAACCTATGTTTTTTTCAGTGAATTTGAATGGTTTTGTAAATGAAAATGTTTTAATGTAATAATTGTTATCTTTTTTATACTGATTTACTACATTATTATACATTTTTTATTTTTAGATATATTATTTTTTAAATTACATTACATATTTTTAATATAAATTGATAAAATATGTTTGTACACCTCTCTGCAACACAGCCCCCTGACGCGTTTGCAGAGGGGGAACTAATTCCCCTTGCATAATGGGGGTCCCTGGGGGCCAACTAGCCCACCAGGGGGCTATATATATATATCCCAACATAAAAGTTGAAAGGGGGATGACTGTGTTCGGTTGCGTCTCCTGCTGCATCTGCTCCAAAAAGAAATGGATGCAAATTTCCGATTAAGTGGCTGCTTCCCACTGAGGGCTCAACTTTTATGTTGGGATATTTTGCGGCTCGAGTCCAGCCACGGGGAGCAAGCAGGCTCTTTATATTGGATTGTTTGTAAGACTTTCAAAGTGAACAGCTGCCATTGAGAAAGGGAGGATGATCCCGAAACCGGTTTGGCAAGAGGAAAGGGGGATGACTGTGTTCGGTTGCGTCTCCTGCTTCTGCTCCAAAAAGAAATGGATGCAAATTTCCGATTAAGTGGCTGCTTCCCACTGAGGGCTCAACTATTATGTTGGGATATATATATATATATATATATATATATATATATATATATATATATATATATATATATATATATATATATATATATATATATATATATATATATATATATATATATATATATATATATATATATATATATATATATATATATATATATATATATATATATATATATATATATATATATATATATATATATATATATATATATATATATATACATTTATCAACATTAATAA